>NW_024802937.1:2141381-2442564 GCF_019175285.1 Sceloporus undulatus
AATAATAATAATAATAATAATAATAATAATAATAATAATAATAATAATAATAGCAAGTCAAAAGTGTTACCCGGTGCAGTTGATGGCTTCAGTGTTAGTGGAGTGGTGAAGTTGCTCCAGGTGATGAATCCAGTCCCCAAAATAGATTCAGCATCATGAATAGTGATATTAGAGTTCAGACTAAATTCCAGAAAGGATTCACCATCCCACTGATATGGAAGCTACCAGCCACAACTGGGTGGTACATTTCTAGCTTAGCATTTCTTCGTAGGCAGCTACCAGGAGATGTGACTGGAAAGACCCTGTCAACACTTGGCAATAGGGTACTGTGGAACTGTGAATGCTCACCCATTTACTGTTCGGAAGTCATTGGGTGGTGGTGCAATTTGGTCAACCTGCTTTCAGATATCTCAGCAATCAATATGGCCACAGTGATGTCTATGAGACCACCCTCCAATTAAAGTTTGTTACCACTTGCAGAATAGACAGAGCAATTTAATTTTAGTTATTTTGGTACAAATACCTCTGTTTACTAGCTTTTTTTATCAATATTTTAGATTACTTTAGATTACTTGTAGCTTTTCTGTTTCACCTCTGTAACAATGGCCCAAAACACACAGGCCTAAAGGAGCGGCTTCTGGCAGCTTCAGGTGTGTGGCATGCAGATGACACATGCCCCCGGATCAGCCGGAAGCTGCTCTGGCCAAAGTCCATTCCTTGCCAGTGGCCCACTTTCAGGGCATGTCATGGTCCCAGGCCAATCAGGACTGGAGCAGCCAGAGGCCCCTCCAAGCCACCAATCTGCTTTGCCCCATTGACAATTAGAAAGTAGGAAAACCCACATTTTCTCAGAATTTATAATGTTGTCCTCACCATTCAGCCTTTGGCTCATACACTCAACACATTTTAAAAACTGCTCAGGTAAAATAGATAGACAAAACAAAAGCATTAGATTCACCTACAGCACACCATCTGTGTATTGGCGCTTCTGCAGATTGCCCTATCACCATATTAGCCAAAGGTGATGCACACCCATGGTGTGCTGCCCATTAACTAATATGGACTTGAGCTCCTGTGGATTTTCCCATCCCTGGGAAAACAAATGGTGATTTGCTTTAATTTGCTAGTAATTATTTATCACTTGATGTTCAGTATTATATTTACACTAGCATGGAAAAACAGTATTTTAATGTCAACTATGTTGATCATTATTTTTTCTTTCTTTTTATCTCTAGATATTCCTAGTGCTCCTAGCCATGTTGTACCTACAAGAAATACAGACACCTCAGTAGTTATTACTTGGACAGAATCCAAAGATGCAAAAGAATTGGTTGGGTACTACATAGAAGCAAGCAAAACTGGATCTGGTCACTGGGAACCATGTAACAATAATCCTGTGAAAGGCACAAGGTAGTAGGCTTGTAGTAAGCTTCTAGGCAAGCTTGCAGTTTTCTGTACATTGAAAAAAAATTATTTTGATATCTCAAAAATGTTCAAAAAAGGACATTTCTTCAACCTCAAATTAAACTTGGGATGAAGTCATGGTTTAATGATGTTATGCTGAAACACCATTTGGCACAGATCTAAATGTCATTTTGCTAGGAAAAAACTTTAACAACAAGGTTATTGTTATTAGATAATAAGAACAGATGTTGTTATGATATTTTATCCACAGCAATATGTGTCCTTTAAAAAGCAATGCATTAAGTGGCACAATTTCAGATTTCATTGGGAAAGTAGCAAAGTTATCTGCAAGTATATTTTAAAGGGGGTCTATTTTAAGAAAATTTGCTTGCTTTAAAAACAAACAAACCTCATAATGACTGCAGCACAGCTATCTGCAATGTTATCCTAACTTTTAAAATTTAAATCCAGAATATTGATGGCTTTGGTTACAAATGGACATAGGCCCATTTATTTTTAATTATTTTATAGCAATTGTCACCTGACAGGTAGAAAACAAAGTTAGGATATGTGTGTGTGTGCATATCAAATATTAAAAGATACAATGCATATATTAAATAATTAATTGTTCAGATTTTTTAAAAATGCACAGCCCAGCCCAGCCTTATTGCTGTTTATAAGGATGAAGGTCCATAAGGCATAAATCAGTTATTGAAGGGAAGTAAATGGCCAATGGTCTTGGCAGAATTTCATTTAAATAGAGACCAGATGCATTTTGACCTATGGTTTTCCTCAGTGGCCAGTGAAATTCTTGTATTTTCTAGTTCTTTTCTCCAGACAAAGGTTAATGCATCAATATACATTCTTGTAGAATGAAAATCCTCTTCTGCTTCACTAACCACAACTTATTTAATATAATTATCTCTTCCCCTGCCTGGATTTGCCCTTTTTCCCATGCTGCTCCCTATTCCTTGAACCTCCTTCCCTTACATCTCTGGACTGCCATCTCTTTAACCAACTTGAAGACAGAACTAAAAACATTTTTGTTTAGGGAAGCATTCCACCTCATAACTTTACTGAATGATTATTATTGCCATTGGCCCTTCCCTTACGTGGGGGATCCGTTCCAGACCCCCCCCCCCCAATAAGGGGAATTCCACATATGCTTCAGCTCCATTTAAATGAATGGGGCTTGTACACATGGTGCGGTAGTACACGCACCCCCTTCCAGAGTGCACCGCCCCTTTTCCCAGCGTGGCTTTCAGCATATGCTAAAAGCCGCATAAGGTGCACCCGCGTCATACATGAGAGCACTGTTTGTCATATTTTATTATATGTTTTAATATTATTATTTTTGTTTCCTTAGATTGTACACCTTAGGCAGGTTTTTAATTTTTGTTTTAATTTTATATACTCAGCATGTATGGTACTGTGCAAATTTACAGTGCTTTATAAATAAAGTTTATTATTATTATTAATAATAATAATAATAATAATAATAAGGCTGAATGCATGCACACAGGCACATGTTTTATATCTTTGCCCTCTTTGTTTCTACTGTTTTTGTGAGCTAAAGCCTATATCATTTTCTTTTGTTGTGCTTTACCAAGTAGGCAGAAATACTGAGCTGTTCAACAAATATATGTTCCTGATGAATAAATTAAATGTGACTCAAAACATGAAGTGGGATTGCCTCCTTTGCATCCCCAAAATATCATCTAACTTTATACCCTGTCTGCTGAAATGTTTTCTTATCAGGACTGTGCCAGAAGAGAATGTTCCTATCACATCTTGGATATTGCTGTCCATCATAGAGTGGAATGTTTATTTTCTCTGAAAGAACTATTATAGTTCTTTTGGAGTAGGTGGGAGCTTTCACAGAATACTTGGCCCATACGGATGTATCCACTCAAGTGTTCCTCCAACATATGAAAGAGAAGAGTTGGGACATATGTCCAAGCTCTCCACATGTTGAGGTGTACAAGCAGGATTATAAATTGCACAGAGTGGCTTTATCCAAAGAACAGATTTCCTGTCCTTGCTGCAGACATTCTTCACTAATGCAAGGATAGTCTGAATGATTGGAAACACAGTGAATTCATAAAGTTTGCATTTTCCAGCTTGAGTTTTAGTTTAACTCAGACCTAAAACATCTAGCCAAATTTTCAGACTTCCATACTTCTTCCCTTCTTCTTCTTCTGTCTATTTTTTCACTACTCAGCATGAAAAAGGTTTTGGAGAACCCAAGAGCTTCCACACTGTAGATCCAAAGCTGGTCTTAATATTGCCTCCATGTGGATTTTATATTTAAGTTAGTTCTCAGACCCAGCACAGGAACTTCCATTTTTGTTCTGGAAGTGGGGAATTCAATGAACTTCTCCCTCCCTGTGCCTCATCATTTGAGGGAAAGCATGCCAGAGGAGACACCCAGGAGACAGGACATACTGTCCCAGAATATTATTTCCCCTGGACCTGCCCCATTTGATGGCCTTTATAGTCCTGTCCCTTGATTTAGTGCAGCCTTAAATAGTGAGATGCTAGTGCAGTTTCTTGTAGAAGTGTTAGAACAGAGGTTCCCATACTGAAGTCCTCGCACCCCCAGGGAGTGCGAGATGATATTCAGGGGGTGCGACTAAGAGTGGTTGTGCCCTTGAGTGATGAGTCACAAGTCATCACTCATTTTTTTCTGAATAAATTAGAATCTAATTGCTCAATTTAGATTTGTATTTAATGCACTTAGTTAAAAGCTTTTTTTTTTTTAAAGTTCAATTTGTTCGCCCACAGTATTGTATGTGGTTCAAAAACTAGAAATGAGACTTCTTCATCTTCAAACATATTACTTTTGTACGATGTGTGAACATTAGTCATACATTTCCTAGGGGTGTGGGGCCTAGAAAAGGTTGGGAACCACTATGTTAGAGAATAGCATTCACAAATTTTGAAAGCCCATTCAGTAGTGATTTTTCACTATTTGACTTAAGATTCACTTGCCATGGACTTTCTACGGGAGACCACTACATTTTCCGGGTCAGAGCTGTCAATGCTGCTGGACTCAGTGGGTATTCTCAGGAATCGGAAGCAATTGAAGTCAAGGCAGCTATTGGTAAGTGGCCTCCTATTCCTAAAGCATAAGTGGAAAGCAACCTAATTATCATTATTATTTAGGGATGTGTTATTTATTTACTGTATTTTTTTACATATGTGTTATATAACATTTGATATTTCATTTCCATAATTTCACAGTCATCCAGTCGCTATATATATGTAGACTTTTCACCTTCACCATCCCAGACTTCTTTGAGTGTGTTCCCTGTAATCCTGTATGGAAAATATGCTCACTTCACATTATCCAGTAAAATGACCTGGTAGTTTTCATTCCATAATATGATGCCTAGTCTAACATGCCCTAGCTTGAAAAAGTGCATTCATTAATTGATATGCCTAATTTGCTTAACTGCTTTATTCCATTAACATAGTTATTCTTATTTTGTTTGTGCTTGGATCCTTTTTGGTTTGCACGTTGTCAGCAAGAAACTTCATATGATGACTAAATCAGTAATCCTAACAAGAACAGCTGTTGTGGTTTATTTTATAGATGATATGTTCCTCCAAAGAAAAATTCTGACTTTAACATAATATTGTCTTTGAGCACACTGGACAATGTTCAGTGTATAATGTTGAATATATAACAAATGCCAACTGCATGCAAGTATTAACTGCTTAGATGTATGATACTTAATACCAACTGACATTTCACATAAATCAAACCATATGTCATACCAAATTCCATGTCCTGTTTCTATCCAGCTATGTGTCCATTTCTTCATTCACTTAAATAATGGAGAACTGGGAATGAATCAACTCTAATTTCAAATGTCTTTATTATTTTCTGGCAATTATAGGGGGAGGATTGCTTCATGGTGTATGTCCTGGACTAAGTGGTAAAGCTGATGGACTAACAGACCACACTACCAACTGGGAAGGCATGCATGAGTCCTCCCAGCCTGTCTTTGACACAGATGCTTTGTTAAAATGCAGTGCTAAACCTAACAGGCAAACAGTGCCCCATAGCAATGATAAGCAGAGGAGTTCGACAGACAATAAAATGAGTGAAACAGTTCCTACCTCTTCATCACAAAAGGCAACTACAAAGCAGGCAAGTAAATCTCATCCTGGGGATCGCTCAGCACTGGAGAAAACGAAGAAGAAAAAAGATATAGGTGAGCTTTAGTCATATGGAGTGACTTCACTGTGTTAGAACCTTCATTTCAGACCGTTATCATCTGTGATCTTCCAAACAGCAAATGGACATCTTGCCAATGCTACATTTGGAATCATCTTCATCTAATCAATGCTCAGCATTTCATCTACATTTGGAATCATGCCACATTTGGAATAATCTCCATCTAATAAATGCTCAGCTTTTTATCTAGGCCATTATATGGTGATGATTAGAACTATGGCCCATATATACATATGTTGCATTTAACAAAAAGCTTGCATGTTGCATTTGTTAGCTAATTTTATCACATTTGTTTCCTTGTCTTTATGTTTCTGTTTATCAGAGAAAGGCAGATTGATCATCTTGCACCCTATCATTTCTTTATATATTATTAACAACTTTGTTATCTGGTAGGACATGGGAACAGACAATTTGCTTCCAGGTGATTGTTTTTAATTGATCCATAAGCTACTTGGTGTACCTTTCCAGTTGAAGAGCACTGTAAAACATTTTAGATCAATAACAGACATTTGCATTGGTAAGCTGTGGAAACTCTGACTTAGCATAGATGACCAGTGTTGCCTAGCCTTTTGTTCTTGTGGCAGGATCAGCTATACAATGTTTACTATGTCCTGCCAAAAATGTGAGCATTTTACCTTTTCTGCCCCCCCCCCCCCTTGTCCCATCAAACCATAGAATGACTCAAGGTTTCATTTTTGGTTTCTTTCTCTGCTTGTATGTGCAAATGTCATGGCATACCTATCACATTTAAACAACTCCATTGACACTCACTAATTGAAAAATTAAGCTCTTACCATTGGATATGATACATTGCCCAACATAAAATTGTGTGTGTGTGTGTGTGTGTGTTTGAAAAACACCTTCGACCACAACCATTCCAAAAAGCCAAATAAAAGCCTTTTCTTGAAAGCATTTAAGAAGCCAATTGAAACTAATAGGCATCATGATTGATATACTTTGGTTTAATGAGGGCAGAAGAGAGCAGCAGGGGCTGTGTTCCAGCAGGTAGGTGATGCATTCTACTTGAAGGCATCTGTTAAGAAACCCTTATTCCATTCTAGATTAGCCAACGTAGTGTAGTGGTAAACATCGAACTGTGACTCAATATATCAAGGTTCAATTCCCTGCTCAGCCATGGAAACCCACTGGGTGACCTTGGGCAAGGCACACTCTCTCAGTCCCAGAAAACCCCATGATAGGCCTTAGAGTCACCATAAGTCAGAAACAATGTGAAGGCACACAGTGACAATTAGTTCTTATATGCCTTTTATTGGTAGGACTTCAAGCCCTCATTCCTATTATGTGGATCCATGGAATTATTTATAAAGGCAGCTTTGTATTTTACTTTTGCTAGTTATATTTAAAATGGTTTACAAAAAAGTCAGCAAGTAAAAAAAAAAAAAGGAAATGTAACTAATTTATATCCAAGGTCCTAACCATGGGTAGTACTGGCCTCTGGCCAGTAATCTCAGGAACAAGTGGCATTGCAGTAAAGAGGTAAAATATTACATGGGAATTGTGGTATTGAAAAGAGAGGCCTCCCCACTCATATGCCATGCATATGGAAAAGCATTGCTCCAGATATTTTCAGCCATCTTTCAGGTGCAATCATATCAAACACTAGGAATAGAAGAAAGAGGAGGTGGGAAAGATTTGCAAAACTAAACTGTTTTTACTCAGTAAAATAAAATATACATCACTGATGTTGCCCGTTAATTTAAAAGAATACAATTTAATAGTGGTTTCAGTTCCACAGTTGAATTATTTTGAAGTAATGACTCATCATGACCCATACTCACCTAACATCACATTAGTTTCTATTGACAAGTTCCCTTAAATATTGGGGATTTTAGAGAATTTGAATTTTTAATGCATTAATATTTCTTTCTTAAAGGGTGGAAACCTCAGTATGAACCTAAATAATCCCAAGCAAATGTTTTATTAAGTAATTGAATCCTCTTGTATTGATAATAAACTATTCACTCTAAAACAGCTACTCCATCTCCACCATATGACATCACGGTACTTGAAAGTGTTCGAGACTCAATGGTTCTTGGATGGAAACAACCAAAAATTATTGGTGGAGCTGAAATAACTGGCTACTATGTGAATTACCGGGAAGTGATTGGTGGAAAACCTGGGGAATGGAAAGAGGCTAACATTAAACCTGTTAGTGAAAGAGCATACAGGGTAAGAAACTGATTTCATAATGGTAGGTGTGTATCTTATGTCTGATATGGGTGATTTTCTCCTTTCTGCTTCATTCCAGCTGACAGTTCCAGCTGGTACAACTAGGATGAGGAATAGGATGCTTCTGTCTCTGAACTTCTGCAAATTAACTTCATTTAGGAATCAATTCTATGATCTGAGTGCTGAGTTAGCAAATGCTGTGTTAATATTAGCAATAGTAATAGCAAGTACGTTTCTATAGTGCTTATCAGTGCACTTAAGCACTCCCTAAACAGTTTACAATGTGTAAGCTAATTGCCTGCAACAAGCTGGGTACTCATTTTAGCAACCTCGGAAAGATGCAAGGCTAAGTCAGCCTTGAGCCCCTGGCTAGTACTGAACTCACAACCTTGTGATTTGTGAGTGGGTGACTGCAGTACAGGCATTTAACCACTGCGCCACCAGAGCTCATTTGGTGAGTACTATTAGGCCTCTAACAAATTTTCAGTGGTCTGCAGGAAAAAAAGTTGGAGAAGATTATATTAGACTACTAGATATGTTTTCTGTATCAGTATATATGGTTATGTATGTATATAATTAGATATACATTAATGTAAAAGCATGCATAGAATTTCAACATCAGGAAGTTACTAGGCTTCCTGTATTGTGTAACTATGGCGGGGTACAGACTGCCGCTTTGCGGCGGTCTGCCGCCGCCGCCGGCTAGTCCGTGGGGGAGCCGGAGCCTCCACACGGCGCGGCTCCCCTACGGACTGAAAAAGAAGCTCCAAAATGGAGCTTCTTTTTCCGTCGCGTTTGCGACGTAGCGAGGCGCCAGGGGCGCACTCGCTACGTCACAAAGGACGCGACGCGTACGGACGCTCAGCGTCCAATACGCAAAGATGGCGCCGGCCATGTAGAAGGGCCGGCGCCATCTTGTACGGACAGAGTCCGTACTAGGCCCAGGGGCGTCTAAAAGAGACGCCCCTTTTTTAAAATGGGACGTCCTCCGGACGTCCCAAATGGCAGTAAAGAAAGCCCCAAAGTTTATACAACCTTAAGCCTGATGCTAAGAAACAAATTATATGGTACCTATTTCTTAAGCATACAAAATTGCTAGTACAGTACCTTTCCATTACTGATTGGTAAAGATTGTAAGAAGCATGTTTGTTACTGTGTAGATATGTCTGTTACTGTGTAGTGTGCAGCACATTAACTTTACCTGTACTACAGGTACATGACATGAAGGAGAACATGACATACCAATTTCAAGTTGCTGCTGCTAACCTAGCTGGACTTGGCATACCTTCTCCAGCTAGCCAATCCTTCAAATGTGAAGAATGGACCATTGCTGTTCCAGGTTAGAACCATATGGGTTATTTAGAATTGACAAAAGATCCTTTTTCAGTGTTTCATGCCGAATTGAATCATAGATAAAATAGAATGAACTGCTGACTGGAATAGTAATTTCTCTTTGCTCCTGACAGACCATTTGCTGAAGTTGTCAGATAAATTTTTATTTTGCAAGTGCTAAACACTTACTCAAAATGTTCATTTTGGAAGTTAGCCCCCATTGGAGTCAGCTCCTGAAAATCCAGATCACCTTTTGCTTTTGCAAAAAGGAGGTATTTACTTTATTATTACTTCAGTAGATAAGTTTAGGATGTAGACCATTTGTTTCACGACTCTTCAAAATTTGCAAGCTGAAGTGTATGTACTCCAAAAATGTAAAACCCATTTTATGTTGTAATAAAGTGTGAACAAAGAAGGATGGATGTCATTGTGTTATGACACTTCTGTCTATCTTCTTGTGTAGCATTTTGGTCACACAGAGATTACAATTTGTTCTTCTTCAGTAACCATTTCTTTGGTACTGTGCATTAATCATCACTGTGGTTTCAATTGTCTTCTGTCTCCTGTTCATCTTTCAGGACCACCCCATGATTTGTCATGCAGAGAAGTAAGGAAGGAATCATTGGTTCTATTATGGAAACCACCAATTTATGTTGGCCGAAGTCCTGTGACTGGTTTTTATGTTGACATGAAACAAACACATGCTTCAGAGGAACATTGGAAGAGTGTGAATGAGAAAGCAACTGCAAACAAATTCATAAAGGTATGACATTTTAGGGGAAAACCTGTACTGTTAAAGAAGTACTAGTACCAGTAGCTCTATTTTTGTGATACCAGTTTCTTGTCTAGGATCAGTTGTATTCCCATATAAAACTACTGTAATTGCACCAGGACAATAACTTGTTCACTACATCAGAAATAGAAGTGTTGTGTAAATAGGATAGCATGACTAATGGTTGCTTGTAAACCAGTATGGCAGGGGATTGGACTGGATGGCCTTTGTTGTCTCTTCCAACTTTATGATTCTGTAATTCTACAAGTGCTGAACAAATACATATCCAAGCTAATATGCATTCTATTCAGATATAGTTGTGAAAATATAGCAAAATTGTTGTTTTTGACATATTACGCCTTGTCTACTTGTACCACAAGAAATTATTGATTTCAGTTTTTATAGCTAGACTATATAGTTTTACAGAACATGTTCTTAATATAGGGTTACTGAATTTGCAAGTCAGAGGCTTAAACCCAATAGTACTAACAATAGGTTTTAGGCCAGGATAGTCTTTCAGGATGGGCATAATCCAACTAAAGATAGGTTCCTTTACGTTTCATTGGTCTCAATAGCAGAGTTAAACATATATTCAGATGCCTCTAATTGAAATAGAAGTGATAAATATGCTTCACTGTGTGGAGCATGCCCTATACTTTAAATTCTTAATTATATTAATGCTGTAATTAAAATGTTTAATGCCTGTCTGTGGATCTGTATTAATCTATTCTTACCCAATGAATTAACTATATAATTAATTCCCCAGGGCTAAAGCAAACAGAGAAACTTTTTTCTTTGTAAAGAGGAGCAAGAATGCTTCAGGGGTAGGGAATGAATTAATAGCTTAATGGTGAAATTGTAGTGGCCTCACCACCTTCATAGGTGTGACTGATGACATAGGAAAGAGCATTCTCATCGGCTGTTCCTAAACTGTTGAACTCCCTTCCGTGGGAAGTTAGTTAGCCCCCTCCCTGCTTTCTTTCTTCTAGCAGGTCAAGACTTACAGTATTTGTTTGGACAGAATCATAGAATCATAGAAAAAGTGTAATAGTACACTTTTTTTTTTTAAAAAAAATCATTTAAAAGCTATTTTTAGCTTTTATTTTATTAACTTTTATTTTAAAGTTTATAAGCAGCCTTGGGCCCTTGGCAGGTGAAAGGCAAGATATAAATTGAGATGATGATGATGATGATGACGACTCAGAAATGGTTTTGTGAAAGGGGTTGAGTTTAATTATTTAAAGGACAGAAAATTGCAGGGCCAGGGGAAATTGTTCCAGTCATGTTGAATAACACAATAATAATAATAATAATAATAATAATAATAATAATAATAATAATAATAGATTATTTATTTATAGCCCGCCCAATCACAAGGAATCCGGGCGGGTTACAGCAGTAAAAGTACATTAAAAATACAATAAAATTCAAAATTAATACTTTCCCAACCCCCCATCACAATTCTAAAAGTACAATATAAAATAATCATAATTTAAAAACAGTAAAATACAATAGGATAAAAACTGGGGAAAATTGGGTGGACAGAGAGACATGGATCACAATCGAGTCATATTCATATTTATATTCGGGGAGAGGAAATGGTAGTGTGCAGATGGAATTGTGAGAAGCAAATACATTAGATTGGTTAGGGATATCTCTGGTGGGAGCTAGAGTGAGGAGGCCTTCTTGACGGCAGATGGTGAGGTATGCCATTAAAAGAAAGGAAACTGTGAAATGTTAAATTCGCCCCATGGGAATCCCAACGTGAGTTTTCTTTCTTGAGCACCAAAACGTCTTGGACTATCAATAGAGTTTGAGCAGATTAACATTTCTGAAGGAGAGTAAATGCAGAACAAGAAATAAACAGACTCCTTAGTTGTTGGAAAATAAAAGTATAAATACATAACAGCAACAATAAACACCTCATATCTAATAACCCCAAATATTTCTTGATGTACTATCAGGAGACTACAGACAACTATAATATCAATGCAACTCATTATGCCAGTTCTACATGACATGGAAGCCTCTCACAGGCCAATGTGGTCCATTTAGACTGCTTTACTGAGTAAATTCAGTAGTTGATAATAGACCTGACCCCAGGTGGACAAAATAAGCAATGTGGATAAACAATATCATAGTACTTTGAACCAGTCTGCCAGCAATTTTATGTTAATTTGGATAGCTTGGGGGTGTTACTAATGTACACATTCTGCCTATAAGGAGCCTTTCACTCATGCTCTCCTGTGCTGGTTTTCACTAGATCAGTGACCTAAAAGAAGGTACTAGTTATGTATTCCGTGTAAGAGCTGTAAACAAAGCTGGAGTTGGAAAGCCTTCGGAGCCCACTGATCCTGTAATAGCTGAAACTCGACCAGGTTTGTTAATGTTTTATTGTGATTTAGCTTATGTCGGAAATAAAAATGTCCATGTATATCTGAATGATTAGAACTGGGACACACAAGCTGTCTTGGCTATAGCTATTAATAGGAAGTGAGAACATCATCTCATACAAGCAGACTAACTTTATATTGCATCTTTGAGCCCTTCTGTCCTAGAACAGATGAAGGCACATACAGATCTTTAAGAGCTCTGCAACCTCACACACTTGATGTATTTCACAAGCAAAAGAACACTAAAGTAGATGGTGGGATGTGAAGGGCAGTGCAATATAAAAGAAGAGTATGTACTGTAGATATGGGATAGCCTCTTACCTTATATGTCCAGTGACCTCCTAAGAAGATCATCAAAGGAATTGAGGAGAACAAACAGAGCCCCAGTGATATATTCTTTTCACTGTAAGAGAAATTTTAGCTCAGGGCCCATTTCCTGCACCTGAAGCACCTACAGATACTGCTGTTGATTTTGTATGGAAATCTGAAGACACTACATTCTTGTGTAATAAGACCACATGGGAATTTCCTGTCTTCCACCAGGATCTGAGAATTTAACTATACAGTACCTCTGTCAGTAGAGGAGCATGTAGTTTAATCAGGAAGGACTAGAAACAGAGGAAGGAATGGGCCGAGTAAACTTGCCTCTCACTGAAATGACCCATCTACTATGCTAGCCTGACATTAGCACTGAGGTAGTGGCCCCAAGCCAGCTTCTAATTGTACAGACATTTACAGTAGTTTTTTGGGGCGGCGGGGGGGGGGGGGCACGACTAAATACATTGTAATTTTGGACCCAATCAACATCTTTAAATTGCACAAAACATTTAGAGTGTACTAGTTTACATGCTGCGGTTGACACAGTGATTCTTGAGAAATCCTATGCTTAAAATGCTTATTTCAGGAAAGAGGTGATCAAGTGCAGCTGCTCACGGATGTGCTTTTGTGAAATTTGGACTCCACAAAGGCCACCCCTGATGCCCTCACACGTGCCCCCCAAAGAGATTGAACATTTGACATTTGGCTTGTTTGTTTTTTAAATAATAGGGCACAGGATCCCCAAACCTTCCAAAGTTTTTTAAAACCCTGAAGTGAAACTAGACCTCTGTCCACTTCCAGGTTTTTTTATTCTTGTTAAGTTTTTGGCCTTCCTTGGCGAGATGGTCCTGAGAGTGAAAAATTGTTTTGAAACTGTACAAAGTTGCCCATGAAAATATCCACTAAATCTCTGTAAATCTAGGCCCTTTCAATGCCATCGTATCAGAAATAACTCCATACTCATCATGCTTGTATAATGTATCAATGAAATAATTATCAGCAATATTTATGCCTGGAGCTCAGTTCAGCACCAGTGGCCCTGCAAATAATCCTTCCTCCCCTCCAATACAACCTTATAGGAATAACAACAAATAGATTTAAATAACTTCACATTTTATTTCTGTCATATAAAATATTAGGCCATAAACAACTAATCTGATCTGCAAGAAACTGGAAGCCATCATTTCTCACTTCATCATAACTCATGGTTTATCACAAAGATAATAACATTCTTCTGGGTCCACAAGATCCATCTCAATCTAATGGCAATGTGGAGAAGTTCAGAGATTTTTCTTTCTATTTATGAATAATTATGACAAAATGGTTAATTTTAATTATGATTTATTTTAAACATTCAACTTTAAACCATGATTTATGAAGCTACTTTATTTCAACAAACTACAGTTAAAATTTAAGTTTAGAATTCTAATAAAACACTAATTTGCACTGACGGCATCTAATGATCTGGTTCAGCTCCAATAAAGAGATGTAGTCTTGTTAGCCTTTAGGAAAGCTAGACACATTCCCCTCATGACAAACCAAGGGAGAGTCAATTGTAGACTGAAGGACGGATGGGGCCCCCAAGATCTTGCCTCTAAAACATTTCCAGCAAATAAGGGAATTCCTCTGCTATCGGATACTTCCAGGATCAATGGTTTTACAGTAAAATGTCTCCCCAACTTTCCATGAACTCAGAAATTGGCTTCTGGACAGTTCTCATTTTTATTTTCTCACTGCTTTTACTCTGCATCAATACTGGCCATGTGTTTGAAGGGGCTTGCTTATGCTTACCGGCAATGTTCCCCCCCCCCCCCGAGTTTTGTTTCCAGAGTTGCTTTTCTCTTCTCTTCTGCCTAGCTTGACAAGAGAGGACTAGGCAATACTCCAAATGGAAGAAGTAAGACAGATTTCGCTTAAGGTCTTCCAGTTTCTGATGAAGCAACTTTTGTCTAATAAGAGGTTATATTTTCCACGGCAGGTTTTAGTTAACATCAAATGCCAGATATTTTTTTTCTTTTGATCTTCTAGGGACAAAAGAAGTTGTGGTCGAGGTAGATGATAATGGAGTTATTTCACTGAACTTTGAATGTGATCAGATGACTGCAGACTCTAAATTCATTTGGTCCAAAAATTATGAACCCATTGAAGATGAGTCCCGATTAGGAATTGATACCAAAGGTGGAAAGTAAGAAATTTTAGAAACAGAACAAATCGCTATGCAGGAATACATATTTGGTAACATGTATACTTTATGCTCTTTTCATAAATTAGATTCTTTTAGTGGGATACCAGTCAGTCTGTCCTGAAACTGTGATAGAAATTCAACCCAGTCAGAAGAAGTCCAGGATGCCATATTTTTCCTGTGGCTAGTAATAACTTTACTGTGTGTATGTGTGTGTTTCTGGTAGCTCCAATAGGAATGTATAATTTTGTGTGACTTTTACGACTGGTCAGCTGCACAGGGGAATTGTTCAGAATCGCTCTTCCTGCACCATATCCCAGATCCAAACTGTCCTTGCTTATGGCTACTTTTAAGAGAAGAACAGGTTAAAGGGGGAAAGCCACCAGAAAACTATCATGTAACATCTAATCTAATTCCTCTGTGTTATTTGTATGATCCCTTATTGTGTACTAGCAATAGCAATAGCATTTACATTTCTATACTGCTTCATACTGGACTAAATAGTCTCTAAGGGGTTTACAACATGTATTGCCCCTCAACAAGCTGGGTACTCATTTTAGCGACCTACGGAAGGATGCAAGGTTGAGTCAAACCTAGAACCCTGGAATGAAACTCACAACCTTATGGCTGCAATATTGGCTGCAGTACTGGCATTTAACCACTATGCCATCAGGGTTCCTCAATTTAAACAGATTTAAAAGATTTAAAATATTAATTTTCCAAAAAACTATGTGAGTTTACGGATGCCTGATTAGCTTCCATGTACAGTTTGTATTACTAGTTTGTATTATGTGCAGCAGTTTAGATTTTACCCATAAAGCTTTATGTAGTTCTGTATACTTGAAGCATTCATTTAAGATAAAGAAGCCAGTGGCATGCCTGGGCTAAGAGTCCTTGATGAACATGCTCACCAGCCATTGCAATTGTATGTGAACATTTCTGAATACAGTATATGGTCTGAGTGTGTGCATGTGGCTTAAACAAAGCTCTTCTATCTTAAAGGTCAAAAGCTGTCTTTAAAGACCTCAGTGAAGAAGATTTGGGTATTTACTCCTGTATTGTAACTGATACAGATGGCGTCTCATCAAGCTATACACTAGATGAGGAAGGTGAGCAGCTAAACCTTCTGTCTACAATACATGTTGGGTTTGCCCTTTGCCTATTATGTCATATAAAAACAAACTATGCTTCAATAAAAATGATAATTGTAAAATAAATTGTGTAAGAATATCAAATGTGTGACATCCCCTCTTATTCCTGTCTTTTGCAGAAATGAAACGCCTCCTTGCTCTCAGCCACGCACATAAATTCCCTGGTAAGTGTTAACAAAGTGGGGAAAGAGTAGTATGTAGCATTAGTATTTCTGGGATACCTTAGAATAGTGGCTTCCACATGTCAGCTTTTGTTACAGTCATATAAAACACACTACTGTGACCTTAGGTTCTGACAGAGGTACCAACCTTTATTTTATTAATTAATTAATTTATGTTTATTAAACTATTTATATCCCACTCTATATAAAGAATCTCATGGGTGGCTTATGAAAAGCATTACACATTTAAACAAGTTACATAATTAAAATAATAAAATAAACTAAAAATATATTAAACTGCAGTAATAAGTTAAAACAGATTTAAAATGTTTTTTTAAAAACTATGTACACCGTATTTGGGATGAGTTTACAGATGCCTGATTAGCTTCTATGCACAGTGGGACTTTTTGTATAAATTGCCCAGAACTCCAGCATTCACTTCCTTGCAGTGTTTGATTGTTTCTTTCTCTGTCACTATTTTATAATTAAGATGGTGCCTGTTCCACTATGTATTTTGGAACTCGAACTATTTTTCCATTCTGTATTATTTTAATAGGGATTTTTAATTTATATTTTTAAAAATGTGCTTCAGCTAATGTTTTGGACAAAATTCTTTGGAACGCAAAAATATATACCATCAGTGAACCTGCAAGTCTAACAAGACTATACCTCTCTGTCTGTCAGCATGGAAGAGGGGGGAAAGAGAGCATTATTTGTCTAATTTTTCACATGTGTTACAGTTCAACCAAACTGAGCCGGGAGGAAATTCTTTTGCACATTTGTTTTGAGGCAGAATTTGAAAAAGTTACTTTTTTGGATTAGCATTCCAACCCTGGGAACAGGGACGTAGCTAGGATTTTAGGAAGGGGGGTCCAGACTAAGTGCCACCATTATAATGGGGCTTGGGTGCAGCAGTGCAGCAGCACACATCATTTTTCTAATGGAAGGGGGGGCGGACCCCAAGAACCCCCACCCCTTGGCTAAGTCCCTGCCGGGAATTTAAGGAACTGTCATCTCCAGCTTTTTCCACTCTGGTTTGAAATGAAAGAGGCCTAGTAAAGATCTTTTTTTCTCCTCAGCAGTGAAGGGTTTTAAGTCATTCTTAAGTCATTCTGTTTTAGCCTCTGGGTGTTGTGTCTGCTTTTTGTTCTACTTTAGGTTAAAATATTCACAACTAATTACATACAAGAATTTAAAATTGCCACAGTCTGACAGTAAGACAAAAGCAACATAGCATAATTCCTCTTCCCACTCCCCTTTATACCCATAGGCTGTACTAACACATGTGGCAGTAAGCTTGTCTGGGTTTAGAAGGTACATAAGGTCATGGGATTGTCTCATTCTACTCCTTTTCAAATGCTATCATAATAAATAGGGCTTCTTTTTTCCCCCCAGGAGTGTTTAAGAGTGATAGAGGCCAGAGTTTGTTGCTTGCATGCTGGTCTATATCTCATGGTTCTTCTTAAGAAGGAATAGTATTATTCAAAGGCAGGCCACAAATTAGGATGCAACTGGTTTTATGGTTTGAGTTTTAGCTCCAGGAGATCATAAGGAAGAGCAAACAAAGTGAAATCACGATTTGCCAATGTCCTACTTCCTTAGGACCTTGGAATCTTTTGCAACATGGCTGTGGAAGATTCCATAGCTTATACTGCACTGTTTCCAGGGAGATATAAAATGAAATAGAATCTAAATTTGGGAATATCATTGGTCTAGCGTGTGCTCTTCTTGTATCTCACTAGAAGTCTGAAATAATGTTTTCGATTAAGTAGGGCACATGGGTGTGTGTCATAATACACTTAACTAAGAATTAAACAGTCTCCTTTATGTGGATGTATAACAGAAGGAAAGTAAGTAGGTGTGTGTATGTACATGTTGCTTTCAAGAAAGACGTTAGTAGGGATCTAGCATTTATCTCTGTCACCAGATACCCAGACTAGAAGGCTCACTCTATCAGGATCAGCAGAAAACAGGAGACATGTCTGAAGATGCTCAATGGATGAATGATTTATTAATAAAAAGTCAAAAATGTTTCAGCCTCAGAGGCATCACTAGGGAGGTGTGGACTACACTGGGTGTCACCCCAGATGGGGATGTCACACAATAGGGCAGTACACCTGGAGGGACTGGTGCAGCTACTGGGTGAGCAAGAAAGGGTGTCATCTCCTTTTCCTGTTCATCCAGCTGCTGCACCTGCCCATAAACAGGCCCTCTAAAGACTGCAGTTCTGCCCCCCTCTACACAGCCACATTGTAAAGGACTTCTTAGGGGGTCTGTGCCTTCAGGATCCAGCATGGCTGCTGGAAGAGCAGCCATACTATACCCTGAATGGGCACTCCAGAGCTGCAGTGCTGCCCCCCTCAGCAGCAGGTGGCCCAGTAGATAGGAGGGAGGGCAAGGCAACCCCAGTGACACTACTGTTCAGCCTGTATATGCTTTCAAATGCCTTCTTGGGGGCTGTTTTACATTTCACCTCAGACATTTCTGTAGCCAGAACTGTCACACCATTTACTGGACAACGGCTGTCAACCTTTACAACCTTTAGGAATCACACAAGCTAAAATAACCCAATGTGTGTAAGAAATACATCTTGGAACTGGTAGCAGAGTCTTTGTTTGGGGGCAGACCACAAATATCCTCTTTGACATTATTTTTCTTTGTTAACAGTCATCCCCCTTAAATCTGAGTTGGCAGTTGAAATTTTAGAGAAGGGACAGGTGCGATTCTGGATGCAGGCTGAGAAATTGTCTGGCAGTGCTAAAGTCAACTTTGTATTTAATGACAAGGGAATTGTTAATGGAGAGGTAAGCTAATCATTGCTTGTTGCTAAAAGTGATCTGTTGTTATGATAACATGAACTTTAAAAAAAAAGTAAAATGTTCAGATAGAATCTCATACCAAATTATATTGTATTATATTATACTGTGTTACACTGTATTGGATATGATTTTGTTATCACTTTTGGAAACTGTTTAATTTGCATTTTTTATTATTTGATTGTCCAGTTTTATAGTTATAATCTATGTCATGTGTTTAGTAGAATAGCAGAATGTAATTATTATGTTATATTATTACAGGGATGTAAATCTCATTTGGAGGTGCCAGTTTAGCTCCTGGGGATCTCACTGACAGCCCCCCCTCTCTCTCACACACACACACACACAAAGCGCCCAGCTAAAGTACCCTACATTTTCCAGTCAGAAATCTCACTTGGATTCTAACACATTAGGATAAGTAATTCTGTTTGATGGTGATTAGTTTCCCCCAAGACAGCAAAAATACCTTCACTGTACCATAAGAAGTGACTAGCTGATAATGCTTCACTTCTGTTTATCTAAAATGAGAGCTGTGCTGATCGAGAGAAGTCAGAACATGGCTCTCCATGTTCCAAGACCTAACCACGTCTAGGTTGAATACCATGGATGCAAAATTCCTACATGAACATACAAAACCTGAAAATAGGAGTTGGTGTGGGCTTTATGCCTGCAGAGATCCAAATTAGACCCCCACCACCTTTGCTCGCTGCAACTAATTTGGATGTTTCTTCCTCATCCTTTCCCATTGTTGCTTTAGGAAGGCTTTCCAGTATGTGATTTTTGTTTTCAAATGCCTCACTTGTTTTTCAGCCCAAACATGGTATTGTTGCTAAAAACAATACAAAATTTAAAATAATTTTAATAAGAAGAATAGAGCCTAAATCCAATTGCTAGACCCAATTAGTGTAGATCCACTGAGTGAATGAAAAGAGGATATGTCAACGTGTAAATAAGTTCCATTGATTCAGTAGGTCTTCTTTAGTTTAGCCTTGGAATTGTAATTTAGACTTAGATGTTAAAAAAAATGCGGATTCCTCTAAGCAAGTGGTAACAGTGTCTTTGTGACTGAAACAAAGGCCATCCCATCATCTTCAAGGAAAGAGGAATGTCTCTGTGACTGGCACAATAATTCATCAATCAAACAAAGATTTTGCTGAAACTAATGTAGGGTTTGCTCAACAACTTTCCCTTATGTTTGAGAGGGCAAAACTTAGATACGTATTCAAAGTTTAGCTGATGTGCTGGTTTCATAAAACTTTTAGAGGCTTAGAGAACATTACATTTTAGAAACTCTGAAGATGGCTTTTCAACTCATTTTTATGTTTGTTCTTGAAGAAATATAAGATGAAGATTGACCACAATTCTGGTATGATTGAAATGGTTATGGATAGACTTGAAGATGAGGATGAAGGTACTTACACCTTTCAACTTCAAGATGGAAAAGCAACCAACCAATCCAGTCTTGTTCTTATTGGTGATGGTAAGCACTACTGAAATGCTTTATTTAAACAACTACCTAGTACAGTTTGCTATTAAATGCTTTGTCTTGAATATTATTTCCATTCCTGAAAAACTGTGATAATACAGGTATCGCACATTTTAGGGCCTATGTAAGCTTTACTTTGTAGTTTCATAGTACAATATGTCAAAATTATTATGATTTAGAAAGTTACTAGCTAACCAATGGAAGCGAATTAATTTGGTTCATACTGTATAGTCGTATTGTAGGATTAGTTGTTGGAATGTTCTGTTGAAAGTTCAACTGAAATCATTATTCTGTAAGACTGCAATATTTACAGTTCATAGATATTCAAGACTAGTTCCTCACTTTTAGTGGAATTTGTATTTTTAAATAGCAGCCTTCCATGTTATGTAGGGACATTTATGAAACTTCTGCTTCTGTCCATTGAAGAAACAATAGTAATTCAACTGGACATACAATATTCCTGAAGTATTCTTTGGAGCTTGGCCACAGTATTTTGTAATGACTTTCTAACATATACACTAGTAATAATTAGGCAGTGACTGTATAATTTATATTCTCTGTTGCAAGTCTATGTAAATAAATATTCAGTTTATATTTCAGATGTGATGGTTTAATGGAATCAAAACTATTTCATCTATAAATGATGATTCATATTATAACTATTTTATCTAACATATTTTTAAGACAAGTGGTACATCTTCAGTACCTGCTATTTTTATTATATCAGCAACAGCAATGTTTACTTATCATTATTGCACTTCCAAAATATTACAATTAATTTAATAGGATTTAGTCATTGATTTGACAGACCTATAACAATTCATGTGATTTAGATATTTGCTTAACCCATGCCAAAATGTAATAATAGCAAGGGTAATCCAGGTCACCTGGGATAATCACTCTGTAGAATTGGTTAGTTCAGAATTTGTGATGTATAGTGCAATACAATACTCTTTTGCTTAAATCCAACTATGGTTGGAACTCAGAGTTGGTGTAATGGCATGGGTTGCACTTCAGTTCTTTTAATTGGGACCTAATATCATTCTACTTTTTCAAACAGATGCAAAAATATCCTGGCTAGTTTGACCTACTTTGAAACAAATGGCCCTTTCATACTTCACAATTGTAGAACTTTGATTGCACCTTAACTGCCATGGCAACATCCTGTGGGATCTTGGGGTTTGTAGATTGGTGAAGTACTAGAGAGTTCTCTAGCTGAGAATTCTCAATTCATCTCCCTAACTTTCAATCATAGGATTCCAGGCTGTTCCCATGGAGGTTAAAGTGGAATCACAGCACTGTAACTGTGTAGTGTTAAAGGCCCCAAACTACATTTTTCTCTTCCCATTTCAAGTAGTAGCTCCATTTCTCCTTTTAAAAACTAGGTTCACCTTAGGGTCGCTGTAAGTTGGAAACGACTTGAAGGGACACAACAACAACAAAAATATTTATCCCACTGAAATCAGTTTTTTTAAAAAAACAGAATATATGGATGTGCATCTAGTTTATACCACTCAATTCAGCAGCCAATTTGTATGCAGAAACTTAATTAAGGCTACAATCCTATAAATACTTATGCCCTATTGAATTCAGTTGGGTTTACTTCTAAGTAGACATGCACCAGCTATTATTATTATTATTATTATTATTATTATTAACTTTTATTTATAAAGCACTGTAAATTTACATAGTGCTGTACATACTAGCACTTCTCATGTACATATCTTCTTAGCCAGATTAAGGTATCTGTTTTTAATTCAAATTAATGTCTTTCAAAGATGGCTATACTTTGCTCTGTTTATTTGTTTGTTTATTTTAAATCCAGTGTTCCAGAAACTCCAGAAAGAAGCAGAATTCCAGAGGCAAGAGTGGTTCAGGAAACAAGGTAACACCACACAAACATGACAGGGCTATATAAATCTGATTACCTGGCTTAATTCATCTGCATATGTTTGAGATTTAATAAAACCTATTTTTGTCATAACAAAAATGTAGAGACTATAAAATGATATACTTGATGAATTTGCATGAAAAATTCATTTAATTCTGTTTATGCCATAATATGTGAGGGAGTTTATTTTATAAATCATTTCAAACAGGTCCACATTTTGTTGAGTATCTGAGATGGGAAGTTACCCCTGAATGCAATGTGTTACTGAAATGCAAGGTAAGTAACAGTGCATCTTGAACAGCATTTGTTTACAGAAGCAAAATTAACCAATATAGGCACTTTTAGTGGTGTTACGTTTTTGTCAGGTGTTCTTTTCCACTCTAAGTGAACATCACAATTATAGATTCAGCACAAACATTCATAGATGGATAGTTAGATGGATAGATGTATGCATGCACACACATACATACAATTCATTGGATTGATTCAGAATCAGAGAGAATAAAGTCAGGAGGCAGAGTGGTCTCATAGCAACATAGGAAGGTGCTGTATACTGAGGCCTGTTACAGACTGCCAAAATAAAGCTGCTTTGGGTCTCTTTGGAGATATGCTATTTAAATGATGCATGGGTCCTAAGAGTCCGGAGATTGCGCCAAAGCCACACTCCATTCCTAAGCACTGGAGTGCAGCTTTGGTGCAGCTTCTGGATTCTTAGGGTGCATGCATTATTTAAATAGCATACCTCCAAAGAGACCCGAAGCAGCTTTATTTTGGCAGTCTGTAACAGACCTGAGTGAGACCCTTTCTCTATCTAGCCCAGGGCTGTCAGCTCTGAATGGCAGCCCTGGCTTTCCTGGTTTTCAGGCACAATTCTTTCTTAGCCCTACTTGGAGATTCCTGGTGTTCCCTGTTCGTATCCCATCCATGTATTCCCCAGCCGCAAAACTGCTTAGCTTCCAAAATCAAAAGGTCAGCATGTACATTTAGGGTCGTATCCCTTTTAAAGGGATAATTAACACTTCACTTCAGTATCATAATATAACTACTGCTCGTTGTGAAATGAGCTGGGGTCTTTCTTTGTAAAAGTATAGGATGCTTTTTAACTGCCTCAAGAAGAAATGCTGAAAAGATCAAATGACTTTCCTTAGCTTATTAAGATTTTGCATAACACGATATCTTGCTTTGTAATTTTTCTGATGATTAAGAAACTGATCCTATTAAAAAAAATCCATTTCAGGTGGCTAATATTAAGAAAGAAACACACATTGTCTGGTATAAAGATGAAAGGGAAATAATGGTTGATGAAGAGCATGACTTTAAGGATGGTGTGTGTACTTTGCTGATAACCGAGGTGGGTAGCCTTTTTTCTGTTGAGGGTGGCTTTAGATAAGAGAGTTTTCCTAAATGGACAGTATTTTGTGGGAGCAGAAGATGTGCAGACCAACTGATGTGACCAAGGCAGAAGTTACCATGGAACAAAGCTGAAGCAGGCTGATAGTGTTTAGGAGACAAATGACACAACTGTGCATGTCTGAATGGTGCAGCAAGGCCTTTAAAGTGTTGCCATGGCATGGCAGTGTAATACAACTTTGTGCTTTCTGTCAGGCATTAAAATGCCTTGAAGTAGCACTGAACCTGAGGATCATTTGCTTATTTATTACACAATATATAATGTGTGCACAACTGTCAGAGTGGGGAACCCGTGATCCTCCAGCTGTTATTGAACTACAGCTTCCATCATTACTTAACATTTGCCATGCTGGCTGGTGCTGATGACACATGGAATTCAACAATGTCTGGAGGACCACATGTAATATGCTTCTGAACACATATGTATTTCATCACCACTGCATGTTTTCAAAGGTTAGATGCTATTTCTCCTTTATGTAATAAAGCTTGGAAGAGTATGGTTTAATTTAATTCACCTCCGGTCTGCTGAATAACCAGCATTATCTGGGTAATACCATACACAAAATAATAATGCCTCTGTCCTATTATGTGATTGTACTAATGAGTTGTGTGACTGGTTGTACTGTCTCAGAGTAGGCTTAAAGACAATATCCAATACAGTTTTTATTACCCAAGCAAATGACCAATATAGTTGTGTAATCACAACAGGCTGCACAACTTTTAACACAACTACTTGTGCAATCCAGTGTAACTGATTTAGTAGGGATTTTCACTCCATTAGCACAAAATTTAGGCCTATATCATTTCCAAGTGGGCAAGAAGAGGGCAAAAACATGCCACAACCACATTCCCTTCCAACTTGGCCCTTTAAAAAAAAACCCAAAAACAAAACAACGCCCCCTTATGTTGAGATGTTATATGCCATTTTGAAACAAATTATTTTTATCGCATCTCCTAAATCAGTTATTGAACGATTAGAAATCAAAACTGATACCATGCTCTGTATCATAGAGTCATGGAGTTGGAAGAGACCTCAAGGGCCATCCAGTCCAACCCAGTTATGCTATGCAGGAACACAGAATTAAAGCACCCCTGACAGATAGCCATCCAGCCTCTGGTTAAAAACCTCAAAAGACGGAGACTCCACCATACTTCAAGCTAACATATTCCACTGTCAAACAGCTTTTGTTGTCAAGAGGTTCTTAATAATATTGAGGTAGAATCTCTTTCCCTGCAGTTTGAATCCATTGCTCTGGATCCTATTCTCTGGAGCTGCAGAAAACAAAGTTGCTCCATCTTCAATATGACATCCCTTCATTTATTTATACAGGGCTATCATATCATCTCTTAACCTTCTCTTTTCCAGGCTAAACATACCCAGCTGAAAACTTTCGGATTTTTTTAAAAATAGTGAGGGAAAGGGGGGAGGATCGGAGGATGAGACAGTGACACCATGTGACTGCCAATAGTTTGAATGTCCTGGGAATAGCTTTTTGCATTTGAGCATCATGCACTGGGCAGCTTATTCATGGGTTTCCCCTGTCAATGAGAAGGGACAGCAGGGGGACAGGACAGGCATGGGACGGAAGTAGTGTCCTGCAATCACCGTCGCTGATACAGCTTTCCTCCCAATAAAATTGCTGTTTAAAAGCCATGTGCCATAAAGCCCTAATAAAGATATTCAAGTGGCAGTGAAGAATGTATTCAAGAGTGATTTGCTAATCCAGCCTGTGCAATAATTGTTTTCTTTTTAGAGTAGCACCATAAACTAGGCCTGATTGATGTGATGTAAATAACTTTAAAATGCTAGAATAAAATGATCTGGAGACAATCTATCTGGATACTCGGTAAAAAAAAAAGTGAATAAAGAATGTTAGTCTCTCACTAAATAAGTGGTGTGGAAGTAATCAGAGACACTGACAAGAGGTGACAATGCTAATAAAAAGGCAGGAATAATTGCCTAATACAATCTGAATTTAGCAGATATGAATGGATGGAGGAAGGGACTTAAACTGAACAAAGAACTCTTCTTCAAATAAGTGCCTGGAAGAAGGAAGTTAAACTCTGGCTATTCTCCCAGACTTCATTAATTCAGAAGCCAAGTGTCATGATTAATTCCATTCCTGTCAGCATTAGAATATTTGTACCATGTTTGTACGAGGCTATCAGATCTCTTCCTAGTTCTTACCTCTCTGGCTTTTCACTGCCCAGAGAGTTGCCCTTTTGAATCTCTCCACCTGTGCAAAAACTAAATTACAAGACCATCATTTTAACCTTCACTCAGCTATATAAGAATTAGCTCTTACTGGAAGCAGATTACAGTACATCAGTTAGGGGAAAGCCATGCATTTTTTATATATATTTCTATTAAACCTTTAGGGTGTATTGCTGTAGAACCTGAACTCACTTTTTTCTTTATTGAATCCTTGAACCACATTAAAGTCATTTCAGCTTTAAAAAACCATATTATTTGACCTATTTTTTTCTTCCCCGTGTACTGAATGGTTGGCATGTCAAAGCCAGTGTGGGAGAAAAAGAGACTTTTGCCTTAGGCCTGGTAGAGGGACTGTGGTGTGGTGGTAGCAGCAGTGTCACACATCAGGATAACATGGCATGGATGTTATAGCTTCAGCATATAGCATCTAATTGTTTTTTTAAAACTTACTATTGGTTCTCTTCAGAAAAGAAAAAAGGCTCATTACAAAAACCTTATTAGCATTTTCTGGCCTTCATTTTAAACTTCTATGTTTTCTGTTACTTTTCAGAATAAGGGATATTTCCTTTTATTAACAGCTCTGTTTTTTCTTTATATTCACCAGCTGTTTTATCCTGCTGATTGAGATCTCTGTCATCCTTATACAGTATTTCACTCTGTCCTACTTTACTAGGTTGTTGGATGAATTTTAAAACATGAACTTTTTGTGATTAGGGGGAAAAATCACTGATTAATACATTATAAGAAATATTATACACACTAATTATGGCAGAACTATTATTTGTTCTCTTCCTCAGGCCTCTCAATATTGTTTCTTCCACCCTCACCACCCTCATTGCTACTAATTTATATTCTTTCACAGTTTTCTAAGAAAGATGCTGGCATATATGAAGTAATATTGAAAGATGACCGAGGAAAGGACAAAAGCATACTGAAACTTGTGGAAGCAGGTGAGAATTTAATGTTGTGCAACATGCATCATATTCTTCTGAATGTTGACTTGGAACTAAGCCTGACAAAATTCATTTGGCTTGCTCCTTAACTAAATACAGTGTACCCGTGTCTTACATGGATGCACTTTATGTGGCTTTCAGCATACGCTGAAAGCCACATGGGGAGAAGGGGCGGCATGTGCACAAGCCCCATTCATTTAAATGGGAATCGAGTATAGGCGGAATTTGCTTTACGTGGGAGATTCCGGAATGGATCCCCTGTGTAAAGTAAGGGCACACTGTATGCATAGAACTGTGACCTTCATTTCTTTGTCAATCAGCATGTATTAATCTATTAATAGATTTTAATAGATTAGGATATATTAATGCACTACATGATTCCAGCAGCTCTCGAAATGAACTTCATATTGATGGATTGTTTCTGTCTGCAAAATTGGCAGTCTATCTCTAGAAAGGGACTAGGAGTAGCCTAAGCTATTTTGAAACCCTTAGTTGCTTAGCCTTCTGTCCAAAAGGTGTACCCCAAAAGCCCTTGGGAGATCATGGGGACATTCAGATCCACATCTTAAATTTCAAGATATAGCTGGCAATGTATGCAACATCACAGGGGATTTTTTAGGGCACTAGTGTTAAGATTGCTTGGTTAAGCTGCCAGTGCTTTCTTGGCAGTGCAGTGCAGCCACTTGGATTACTTTGAGGTTAGGTCAGTCCTGAAGAAAAATTCAACATTTCCAATTAAGACTTTATATATAATGTTTAAATTTAATTAACTAGGCAACAGCATGCATGGTGTTTTCCATGTCAAATTCTCTTGATGAACAGCAAGCCAAAGGGGTTAAAATGGCACTGAAACAGGGAGGATGTATGCAGATTCCCTGAGAATACTAGTAACATTTTAAAAGGCAAGTCAGATTTCCTAACAAGAATCCACTTACAGGAACACTCCAGATTAGCCAGGGAACTTCAGGGCATCCTTCAGTCACAACCAGGCATGTCTCATCTGGGAACACTGAGTCTCAGTCTCTGGATTTATTTCCACAGCTTTTGCAGATTTGATGACGGAAGTATGCAAAGTGATTGGTGAGTATTTAATTCCCTTTCCTGATGAATGACTCATTTGTACCACTCCATTAATGACTGTAAGAGTCTACAAAAAACATGTGTTGTATTTTCAGCTTTATCTGCAACAGAACTGAAAATTCAGAGTACAGAAGAGGGTATCAGATTGTACTCCTTTGTTAACTACTACTTGGAAGATTTGAGAGTGAGCTGGTCACACAAGTAAGTAGAACTCATACCAATGACTGACACTTAATTCAACAGGAACATTCCATACCTGTTTAAATTTAGGATATATTCACACCAATGCATTTCTCCAGGCTAGTTTTAGATCAATACTAACACAACCAACTCAATTTATATACACACTGTACCCATGGGTGTCAGATGTGAAGATATAATGTACTAAAGCAGAAACAGGACCAAGGGCCCAGATGCCAATGAAATGATACCCACTGAGATGAAATAAAGCACATAACAATTATAGACACCTTTAACAAGATTTATTCACAAGTAAAGTTTCATAGGCTTGCAAACTCACATAGTCTGATGCATATTAGGACAATATTAATGCTGGATTTCCAGCAAAGGTGGTAGTGCAGTAGAACTGAGGCTGATATACCAGAATTTTTTTGTCAGCAGAGATCATACCATATACCATATAGGATCATATGCAATAGTAAAGACACACACACTGTGGTTCCTAACTATGCAGTGTTTTCCCAGTTCGTGGGAAGGACACTGTATTGTTTTCCCATGTGAGTTCAGCAAAATGGAAAGGCATCTTCCTGGTCCCAATGTTCTGCCTATGCCCAAAGATGATGTCATGGCCTCCACAATTTCACAGATGAAAAATGAGACACATGTGGCAAAACAACATCAGAGAGTGGCCAAGATGGCAAAAGTTATCAATGAGGAAGAACACACAAGCCAGGAGATGCTGCAACAATTTGATTGTATGTGAGCCTACTGGGAAGGACAATATTCCACCTCTCATCTCCTCTCCCCTTCCCACCTTGAGTTAATTGAACTCAGTTTGCAGCAGTTTCAGTAAGCTGAGGACAACATCTGAGTGTGAGAAAAATTATTATTGAGAAAGTACACATAAGATAGGAGAAGCTGTTTTTGTCTGACCCATCTGGAAAAAGGAATATTACACCTTCTCCTCTTGCACTGTTGAGTTAACTATGTGCAAACTACTTTTGCACTTTGAGCTAATTTTTCAGCAAGCTGAGGACAAAAGGAAAAAGGGGGAGAGAGAAACGGAGACATTTTAAAAACAGTTGAAAAAGTGGGATGACAGAAAATTAATAAGAGACTGTCCAGCCAGATTGGGACAGTTGGAGGGTATGGAAGGATAGCCTTTCCCCTTACCCTGAAGTTTTTATTAAAATTGCCTCCTCTGTAAAGCTACTCTTTTCAGTGGGAGAGAAGCTGCAAGCTTTCTGCCGCATAGTAAACAAAGAAGGACAGAGAAAAACAAAGCTAGTCATGATGATCCATGAGAATAAAAGAAAGAGAGAGAAAAAAAGAAAGGATGAAACTGAACCTGTGGTGCTGGAAGCTTTATGCACCCAACAGAGTTTTCTTTAAGCACTGTTGTCAGTACCACTGACATAATCTAAAAGTATGATGATTAAAAGCTTTTATCATCACTCCAGTTTTAGTGCTCATAGTCCTGCAAGGAAACAGTATGTGTTGAAGTTCAGGTTTGACAGGTAGGGCTGCTCTAGGCTTAAACAACCCTTTGAAGTAGTTTAGGAAAAACTCCTTTGATTGAAGCATATAGCATTGTTGGTTGGTGAAAGAAAGAACTAGAACAGACATTTCTGGAGGGGTAGCAGTGTAAATCTGATGCAGAGGAGGAAAAAAACCGCAGTCTGTCTGCTTCTGGAAAGAGGGTACTAAAATCTCAGCATATGCACAATTAAAGGGGAAGTGTGACGCAAATAGCATTTCCATTATTACAAAAAGGTAATGGTTCTTTTTGTTTGTTTTCAGTGAAGTCAAAATTAAGTATACAGAGAGAGTTAAGACTGGTGTCACTGGTGAGCAAATCTGGTTGCAAATCAATGAGCCCACAGCCAGCGACAAGGGGAAATATTTATTGGAACTCTTTGATGGTAAAACTGGACACACAAAAACTGTGGATCTTTCTGGTCAAGGTAAATAGCAGACATTATCTGTATGACTGTAGATTGCATCTTTAATTAGTACAGAAAAAGGACAAAGCTGTGATAAGTGATGGTAACAACACTTTTTACCTTCCTGGTTATATGCTTCTTAACATTACTCTCAATAGCCCAAGATGAAAGCTCTCACTATGCCAGCATTAAGCAACATTTTTCCACCCCTGCTGCCTTTCAGATATTTCCCCTGCCCCCAGCAGCATTATTTATTTATTGTTACAAAGTGATACCATGATTAGCAGTAAATTGCTATTCTAACCTTTCTTTAAATATGTCACAAAATGAACCTGTCTGCTACATTCAATTAATACGTATGGTTTTCATTATATAATCTGAGCTTCCTTTGTTTTTTATTACATGTTCCAACCTGTTCTAAATTTGTCAACATCTAGATGAAAAAAATGATAACACAAATGCACTTTTGTAAAGGCTTCTATTAATACAATCCTATTCTTCTCTTTTAAGCATTTGATGAAGCCTTTGCTGAATTCCAGAGGTTAAAGTAAGTAACATTCATTAAAGATTCAATTTAAATAAATTAAAATAACATTTTAAAAGGTTATGCTGTAATCTAGCTTGTATGTTATTCTCAAAACTGGAGCGTCCAGTGCCTTTTCTACTTATATGAAAGGTAATTTCACCATTCATTTCAATGTTGAATTGTTGTTGTTGTTCTTGTTTTTGCTGAGGTACAAGAAAATTTAATCATTCTCTGATTCAAGTGAAGTGTTCTGTCAACAATTTTGTTCAACTGTTTAAAGTTTTGCACAGAAGAGTAACTCCTTCACCATGCCTTAAAATGAAATTAAACTGAATTTTCTTTTTTTTGTCTTTTTCAATTCCAGAGCACTAGCTATTGCAGAGAAAAGTAAGTGATATGTCTTTTCATTTTTGTTTGTTTGTTTGCATTATCAGTAGGATTTAATGCTCTCCACTTTCCTGAATGTTAGAAAGACAATTACTATTACCACCATTTCTTCCTCTTTTCCTTCTGCGTTTTAGAGATGTTTCTGTAATATATCTCATTTGCACAAAGTCAGAAGCAGATCACAGGTTTTAGAGCAGTTTTCTGATGTGGAGCGAATACTTTCTGCAAGTTGATAAGCAGGGAGATAGTCAGGTATTTAGACAAGCTGAGCTAGTTTTGAAGCATTATTTCCCTGCTCCCACAGACTGCAAGGGCAACTATAGCACTGTAGAGACTCTTTCTTGCTAGTCAGCTTGAAGATGGTCAGATTGCAGAATGGTCTACCCTAGGAGATGGTTATAACCTGCATTCCTTGTTGCCTCTTAATCCTCACTTATTATTTGAAAGCTGCAAAATGGAACAACATGCGGCACTTTGATAGCACTTATAATGTGCTGACAGAGGATATGAAAGTGTAACCAAGCAATACTTACTTTGTCAACATTTGTAGATTTATTTTAGAGATATATACCTTACTGCTTTCAATGAATTCTTCTGGCAGTTTACCAAAATAAAAATGACAGTAAAACACAGAACACTGAGATTTGCACCCACTGCTGAGTCAATCAATCATTATGTCAAATGTTTGGGGTAGAGGCTTTTTTTTTTGGTCAAAACATGAAGTTTTGCACCATGGAAGCCAATGGTGAATTACATTTCTATCAGCAACTACTCTGATGGATCCAGCCTTTCCTTTTAGCATTGCCAGCTGTTATGCTTCAAAGAATAGGAACAGAATCTTGGTCTTATTTGTGACCTTGTAAATCATATTTATATAGTTTGCATTAGCGGAACTAGTCATTGGTAATCAAATATTAATAATGTGACATCCACAACAAATTTGACATGACTTTCATTCTCATCATTCTCAGTTTGCATGCATCACTGACAGCTTCTACAAAAATAAGATAAAAGAGGCATCAGGAAAATAAAATCTAGAGCAGAGCTATTTAAAGACATAATGTATTTTTTTTCCAGATCGTGCACGGGTGCTGGGAGGCCTGCCTGATGTTGTTACTATCCAGGAAGGCAAGGTACAGTAAATTGTTTAAAACATTTAAAAAGTCTGGCTGCAGCTTTCTCAATCTCAGAGCAAGAGAGATTCAGAATTATTCAAAGGTTCTGGCATTTATGAAGAGGTAACACTGCTTATTTCTTTTCAAAGTGGAGAGTGTAATTGCACTATTGTACACAGGCTGGCTTTATGTATTTGGGACACACTGACTGAAGTGGTTAGGGAAAAAATGAAGAAGGTGGCAGCCAACATTTCAGGCTACAATCCGATTGAGATCTAAATTATGTTAGGCCCCACTGATTTTCAGTGAACTTCACTGTACTTACCTTTGGTTTAAAGTTCACAGGTCAGTTTCATGGACAACCTATCAATAACTACAAAATCCATCGTTACTTTAGTTTGAATTTTGCTCAGCCAGTCAGCCAGACATATGCATTTTCTTATGTAATGGCACACATTTCAAGAGAAATAAGAGTAGTAATGAAACAAAACATTTAAAAAGAAAAAAGAAAAAAGAAAACCATCTGAAGTACTTAGATCAGGGACTGGCAAAGTATGGCCCTAGGACCACATGTCATAGATGTTTTGTGGCCCTCGAATGACCATTTTCTGACTAACAGAGAGAGTGAGTTGCCCCCAGGTGTAATGGTTTGCCTTTTAAATAGGTTGCAAAGCCTCCCTGTACTGCTTGACTCTTTCTACTGAAAATTAAGATCCAGCTTTTCATTGCATGTCAAAATGAACAGAGGATATTAGTCTAACACCACGATGGAGCTAAAACAATACCAGATAAATATTTTCTCACTATACGCACATACACACAAGTACACACATATCGACACACACCAGAGCTATTCACACCAGATTTTGTTCCAGATGCTGTTAAAATATTGGAAAACCTCATGGCAAAATAATATATAGCTATAAGTGGTAGAACAGATATTGTGATGATTCTGTTTCATTTAATTCAATTGGAGTAAAAAAAATAGATTAGCAGTTATAAGTGTCACATATGTAAAATTCTGAATAAAAAAAATTAATTCAGGTTTGTTGCCAAAAATATGCAAATGTTTACTCTGGTCCCAATTCAATTTTTTTTTAATCGTCAACCACATTTTGGAGCAATGGAGAGAAGACAACCCATCAGTACTTTCTAAGTACTATTTAATTTTGTAAGAAAAAGGTGACCCACGGCTACAAAGCATGACTTTGGCTCTGTGATTTCATTAGCAGACCTACCCTTCAACTGTCCTGCTAAGAGTAATTTATTGTGAACTAGCTGATCCTCAAAAGACTGGGCCATTTCCTCTTGTTCTAGTCTGTATGCTTTCCTGAGATCTATAAATACTAACTTCCTGTTGCTGACCTTGGGAAAAAGAGCTGAGGCTAGACAGATGGTGGGAAAAGCAGAAGAAATCCCACTGAATGTACAATTAGAATTAGTCTCATAACATAAGCCCATTATGGTGGTTTTAAAAGTGTAAAACAACAAGCACCTGCTGGAATGAATATCTAGTTGTGGATATGCATTAGAAATCATGTTGTTCCTTCAAGCTGCAGCCTGTGTTAGAAGCTGGGGAGGTTTGGTGTGCATGTGTCTCCTTGAATCCTGTTTTCTGGGCACCATTTTTTAATTTGTCTTGCCTGTCTATTAGAAATTACAGGGGGGATTTACATCAGGGAAATGCCATGTGGGAGTGAAAACCCCTCCCTTAGGACTGTGGGCCTTATCCATTTCTGGTCCTTTGACCAGCAGCTGCTTTTCAGACTGAAACAAATGGCCCTGGACAGATGGGCCCTTTGCAGCATCATGCCGACGTGCTAGGGTTGCCTCGGGGCGGCGCATGCACATGCCCCGCAACCCTAGCATGTGATGAGGACATTGCAGCTGCGTAGTACCATCTACATGGCGTGCACAGCTATGATGTCGCAGCAGTGCAGCATCAAAGCAGTGCTGTACATCTGCAACGCCATCACACCATCTCTGGTGGTTTGCGGTGTCACAACTGCACCGCAAAAAGGAGCCGGCACCTCTTTTTGGCACTCTGTACTGTGCCAAATGGCAGGAGATCCAGTCATGGATTTCCTGCATCACATCTAGCTAGGGTTTCACCATTTTATTAAGAATGGCTCTGGAGTAGAACAGAAGAAAAGAGTGCTCTCATTTCACACAGCCTGACAGATATCTCACAGGCAGCTGCCTTTCCCTTTATCCCTTCAGCATTGTATAGTTCCATAGGGATACCTGACTTTACTACCTTCATTCTCATTATACATTTAAATAATGAAACAGTGTTCTCAGAACTCCATGACTGGATAATAAAAATTCACTCCAGTCTGACTTCCAGCATTCAAGACGATACATAGGGAGTTTTATGCCATTAGAAAATTGAAACCACATTTTCCAGACCAGTGGAGGGGTGGGGGGACAGGCTGAAATGCTGTCGTTTTTCTAATTTTAGCTATACGATAAAGCATTTTTCTAAGAACTAATCAACAGTCATGTAATGTGACACTACATGTTATAATAATACTTAGTCTACATTATTAGTGTTGGTATAATTAATATAATTGCTTTTATTACCAATTTGTAAAGCATTTTTGTGCATTGGGTCACTATGTCAAAGAGATAGTTTCCTCAATGATAACCTGTGTTCTAAAAAGAAAAGTCTAATGAAAAAACCCTACCAGTTTTGACTTTTTATTCACTAGCTTCACATAATCGACATTGCACAGAATTGTTTGTAAAGGACTTGGGATGGATGCCATAAATGTGAACAAACTCTTCCATGTTCCCAGCACTTCTGGGGACAAGCAGAGCCAGGAGGAAAGGACTTACAGCAGAAAACTTATATGGGGTCTTAATCCGGGAGGGAGTTTCACAGCTACTCTTTCTCCAAAATAAAGGCATCCATATTACAGACATATTGTACTTGTTTAAACACATGGCTAATATCATTTGTAGCTGCACCTTTGGTATTTGTTTTGGTTAGACAGGCTTTGTTTAGCCTAGCTCATTGTTCATACATAGCCATATCGTCTTTACTTTTATCTACATGACATAGAAGATGGTTTTAGGAGTACTTCCAGATTGACAAGCCACTGAACCTTTGATAGGCACTTGAAAATAAATCCTAATGAGGGTCCCAATTTTCAAAGGTCTCTGATTTGTGCTCCCACCCTGGAACAGCTCAGAGGCATGCCAAATGCCCTTAACAGACATAATAGAAATACCAGAGCTTGGCGAAGGGAGATGGGAGCATGTAGGCTAACATTCTCCGTGGTTTATTAGGTCAAAATCATTGTCTGACCCATCTCACTCTCATAAAATATGTTGCCTCTGTGGTTTTGTCTGGCATGCACACCTATTTCACTAAACTAATATTTGTTAAGAAAGATACAGATTCAAATGCTTGGTGGCAGAACAGTAACTCATCTACCCCTGTAGAATTCCATTCCTCTCATCATTCTGGTTCTTTGGAGAAAAGAAACAAACAAACAACCTATTTTTCTTCACGTATGGTGGATTTTTGTTTGTCTTTCTTTAATCTTTTGGTATTTTTCCTCCTCCTTGTTTTCTTGAAAATCCATGGAAAATTACAAGAAATTATCTGCTGTGCTCTGCTTCACCCAACTCCTTTTCACCATTAAGGCATCAAAGATGAAGCAAAGAATAAGACAGTAAACTAAATTAATATATCACAGGTCTTATCATGAACTGGTAGTTATACAAATGTGTCTCTTAGTGGTATTTTTAGGGTGTTGTTTTACAAGTTGCTCACCTGAGAGAAACACATAATATTGTACAATAGCATCCAAAATCCACAAAACAGCAACACCTTTATTTGACCAGCCAACATGCACAAAATACATGAAGCTCCACTGGCTTCTTTGTCAGGCAAAGATGTTAAAAATCATACAGGAGAAAAAACAACAACTTTTGACTGTGTGAATCACAAGGTTACATTTTTTCCAAGATGTAGCTGTTCTCAGTTCAGATGATGTGGAAGGACATTTATTCAGGCAGACCCTTCCTCCTCCTGGCCATGTGGAAGAGGAGGGCCTTGCCTGCATGAATGTCCTTCCGCATTCCCAAAACATGGAGAACATCTTGACAAAATGCAGATTTGTGACCAACAGCATCATATTTTTTTCCTCCTGTGTGATTTTTAACACCTTTGCTTGATGAAAACACCAGTGGAACTTCGGAGGCTTGCAACATGTATTTTGTGCATTTTGTTTGCCCGATAAAGGTATCACTGTTTTGTGGATTTTGGATGTTATTGTACTTTGCTACATGGCCAACACAGCTGCTCCTGGATATGTTTTCCATAAGATAATACTATCCATTCCAGATATATATAAGCATTTCTTAAATATATTCAATTTTTCATGTAGATAATTATTAGAAACAGATTTATTGTGTTTGAAATTTTTCTATAACTTTTAACTATCTCTTTAAACTATGTTTAAGTCTAATTTATTGAAATTATGACATCCTATTGGCTCATATCTAGGTTCTTCCTCACCTCCTCAAACATGTCCAGAAAATAAATTCTCTTGGCAAATCCTAAGCTAGCCAACATGACCTGCTCGCCTTCACATAATGTTGTCCACATTATGATCATAGAGGCTGAGTTTATAGCAACACTGATATCAAAGAGGAGTGGTCCGTCTAGGTATATGTAGGGCTAACACATCCCTATATAGAAGAAAAGTGAAAACACCATATTCAGGTAGCTTTGATATGTAAGAGAGTTATTCATAACTGCTATTTATGATTTTTTTTCCTGTTTTTTCCAGGCACTTAATCTCACTTGCACTGTCTGGGGAAATCCCGTGCCAGAAGTGTCATGGCTGAAAAATGAAAAGCACCTGACTGGAGATGACCACGTCATCCTGAAATTTGAATCAGGAAAACTAGCCTGTTTTGGTATCACTGCTGTCAATACGGTGGATTCGGGGAGATACAGCCTTGTAGTGAAAAATCAATATGGTACAGAGACAAGTGATTTCACTGTAAGTGTGTTCATGCCTGAGGAAGCATTGGAGATCCCACATCCAGAACCTAGTAAAGGAGATAAGAAAAAGAAAGCATAAAGCTAAACCTAAGGAGGACAAATGTTGGTGAGAGCTAGACTTCTACCTGGTTTAATCGTGTGTGTAACCTGTTTTGCCTATGCATAGGAGGTAGGTCTGGGTCCTTACACTCACTTCATTTCAAGCACGATGACTTAGTTATACTAGGCAAAATTAAACCACTGCCCTGCACTTCCATATACAAGTTCTCCTACTGTTGTCTCAGCCTTCCATCTTAAATGGAGCACAATTGTTCAATGAGTGCATGTGGCAATAAGGGTATGGATATTCTGTCCTGGTGTTCATAAGCCACAACCATATGTAATTAGTGAGAGGAGTGAAAGGATATGTAATAACTGGATATGTCATAGCTGGTTTACTGGAGATTCTTTTCTCACCAAGAATCTACTGTATATACTCATGTATAAGTCTAGAAATGTTAGTAAAAAAATTAACCCCAAAAAACTGGGTCGATTTGTTCATGGGTCAATGTGAGTAGTGTACTTTAATAGTTAAATATATATTTAAAAGGTGCCATCATTTTCTCTGAGTAGAGTGGCTAAAGGCAAGAGCTTAGTCCATCTTGGGAGCACCTAAAAGAAGCATTGGCCCTCTCTGTTCTCTCATCCATGCAGCCTTTAGGGTGAGCACAAACAGTTATGCCTGCCATAACTTTATAAGTTCTTTGCCATTATTTTCCTTTGCTTCATCCTTTACATCCTTTGTTACATGCCTCTAAATTTTACCCTTGACTTATCCATGGGTTATATCACAATCCATAACTTTGGCCCCAAAACCTGCCCTCAACTTATCCACGAGGTCGACTTATAGTCAAGTATATATGGTAGATTTGATCACATTGGTAATCTAATATCAATTGAGTGTACTGTAGCATAATACTAGGAAGCAGATGTTAAAAGTAAACAAATATATGTGTTGAGACTGTATTAGTAGGCACAAATGTCAATGAACCCTCCTCAGTGTTCACTAATGAATAAAAGAAAAATTTCTTTCATCTTGGTTTTGTGTTTTGTTTACTTATTCTCTGTTGCCTCCCATCATTCATGTACTCCTTTCTTTATACCTTTCTGGCTGTCATAATCTTCAATGAGGTTTCTTGATGCACTCTCAGAAACCACAAGCTGACATTTTCATGCAATCTGCACTATCCTCTGCCTCGTTCAGTCTCTGCTACAAAAACTACTTAAGCATTCCACCCACTTTAAGCTTGTTAATAACTGCTGAGCTGAACAGAAGGCCTCTTATTCAGTGTCCAAGAAACTCTTAGGTATTGGCCATTCTTGACAACAGCCTTGTCCCAAGCCTTTTAGCAAGTGGGGTGGGGGAGGAGGGTGGCTATAGAGGCCTTGATGCCATGCAAATGACATACTTACAGCCATCCATTGAACTAAAGGGTGAGGCAAAATTTCAATGGAGAGTATCTAATTGTCTGGCTATTGGCTTATAATATTATGCTAAGCCACCTGTTGTAAGTATACTTTGAACATGAATTTGTTCACATACCTATAAGATTATTCCATTTTTAAAAAAAATAGAAATAGGAGAGGATAGGCTTTTAGCCTTGCTAAAAGGAATCTGTAAATTACAATGAACAGCTCTTTAATGTCATTTGGGACTGCATCAACAGAAATTTTATAGTAGAAAGGTGGGAGATGATGTTCCTACCTTACTGGAGAATAGTTAGGAAGCAATCAAGGTTTTCGTCATCCTGTTTTGATCACCACATTTTAAAATGAGTACAAACAATGGAAATTTCAGGGGAAAGCAACAGAAGATGCAGGAACGATGAGTTCAAACACAGAGAGACTGAAAAGGCTTGGTATGTTTAGTTTGGATAACATAGGCTAGAATGAATAAATTGACTATCAACATTTTGAGTAATGAAGCTTTCCACATCCCTTTCTTAAAAACTGGCATGCCTTGTCATTTTAATAAGCAGATTTTCACTTCTGAGTTTGTTAATCGATTTCTTTCACACATTAGTTTCTTTGGGTGCACAGGATCCTGGAGGTGGAGGTATAGTAGTTACAGATCATAAAACTTAGAATAAAAGTAATACTAGTAGGTATGAGAAAACCAGATAGGTTAATTTACCACACCATGACTCTCACAAATATTTTTTTTTGAATCTCTATTAATATCAGTAAAATAGCAGTGCAATCCTGTATATATATTTACCCAGCAATAAGTCACATTGCATTCAGCTGGAAACTACCTTTGAAAGACGGGAATTTCAAGTGTGGGTTTTGACAGGAAATGTGTACAGAATTGCAGCCTAAATGAACCTCTGGATGCTTATTCAGCTAGAAATAAATACTGCAGTTTATTTATTGCTTCCTCTTAGCTGTCAGTTGAACATTTTGTATTTTTTGTTTTATGAAACTTGAAACTATGATGGAAATGCATTTAAACTCAAATATACACCCTTAAAACGATTTGGAATTGTAACGCAATAATATATTTATTATTTTTAATAATAAATTAATAATACATTTATTTAAAAAATTAAAAGTATTTGATGTATCCAGTCAGATAGGGATTGTTATGCCATTGAAACATTATGAAATGACTAAGAAGATCAAGGTCAATCTAAGTTAGCACTGGGTCTTTGTAGTACCACAGTGGTGACAATGGCCACAGATTCTTCATCCACAGGTTCAACCATTCACAGCTTGAAAATATTCAATATATATACACATACATTCCAAAAGGCAAACCTTGATTTTGGCATTTTATATATTTTACTATGCCACTGGAATTAACAGGAATTGAGCATCTATGGATTCTGGTATCCATAGGGGGTCCTGGAGCCAAATCCCAGCAGATACCAAGGGCTCACTGTAATAACATTTGTTTCATTACATGCTGTATCATTTTGTGTTATCCTTGCTATAAATTATGTCTCATTAGCACACTCCTGAGAGTAAGGGGCGAAACAGACCGCCCTGAAGTGGTGGCTTCAAGCTGCCCCTGACAAAGCTGGATTGGGGCTGCGGCAACCACATGCCGCACCTCCAATCTGTCTTTTTGCTGGCCAAAATATGCGCGGGAAGCAGCTGGCTTTTTTGTCCTGGCATGACAGGAAGCCGGCTTTAAGGTGCTCCAGTACCATGTAGCATATGAATGCCATGCCTCCAGACTGCCTGGAAGCCGGCCCCCATGTAAATGGCTGAGTGGCCTGAAGCCATCTTTGGGGCATGCATTGTCTGCACACTGCATCTACAAGCCATCTGGAAACCGGCTTTTAATGACGGTCTGTTCCAGGTCTTAAGACCCACTTAAACAGATCAGGTGATATCCTCTGTGACAGCAGCATCTCTTAGTGTAAGAGTTCTGATGTAGTGATAAGATATTGTTTAATCCAAAAATTTGTACTCCACAGAGCCATCCTTACCGATAGTCAGACTGGGGCCACTGATGCACCAGCTTGTTGTTTCTGAGTCCCTTGGCCTTCCTTTTCTCTTCTCTTCTCTTCTCTTCTCTTTGCTATATGACCTTCTGTGTCCTGTGATCTCATTGCTGATGTTTAAAACTTAAATGTGATTCTTGTTTGCTTCCATATGCAGAGCAGAGAGATACATTGTTCTAGGTCAAACCTAGCCCTCTCATTTAGGCAGGAAAATCAATAATAAGTTGGTGTCACCTTACCAATGTTACACCTCCTGTTTTATCGCCCTTCATTAATTATGCTTTGAAGTACACAAAATCTTTTATACTCTGTGTTAATTCATAGCAGATAATGTAAAATGTTACCTCCAATCATTAGCAACAAATTTACTGTTTTTCAAAAGCACAAAGAGATACAATGATTTAATAGTAAAGGAGCCTAATGAAGATGTTGCTGGAAAATAACAGTAATTATTCAGATTAGGTTATCAGAATCTAATAGTGCACGAGACAATTGATATTAATTGACAACAAAAAGTGAAATAGAGATATTAAATATATATGCTCTTATAAAATGATGTACTTAATCAGATGAATGGGCTGATGTGAGAAGAGATTCTGAATTTAAATAGCTCATCTGTCAATACTGATTCTGAAATGAAGAGGCCAGTTTTATAAATGTATAATAGTTATGTATTGGTAGAAACTGCCTTCTGTTGATAAAAGACAATTGTTTAATATGTTTTAAAGCAAACATTTTTCTCCATTCTGAGCAGTAAATCACTGGCTGCATTGCTGTTGATGCTATAATAGGATCTGGTTTAAGAGTCACTTTTTGAGAGCATATATTTACCCTCCTCCCACCAAAGAAGCCAAAAAGGAGATCTCTGTTAACTTTCAAAGCACTTATCAGTTTTGAACAGAACATGGTTGAGAAAGAAAGACAAATCTTTAAGGGGACCATATGCTAATACAGTATAACAGAGCTAAGAGTATATGACACAAACAGAAACCATATTATGGTATGTTAAATGCCACATGTATAGGAAAGATTTTTTTTCCAAGTACAGCCAGGAGATTATTCAAAGGTTGGAAATATTTTATCTGTTTCCAAGTAAACATACATAGTTTTAGATTGACTGACAGACTGAAGCTTAGATACAGGACTGCTGTAATTCAGCTCCATCAACTGAAGGACTACTGAGGCACTGGAGAGCAGAACCTTGAATGATCATGTATCTAGTCCCTTCCCTCCAGTAAGGTGTGGTGCAAAAAACAGTTGCGACAGGACCCTCCAGGCCTTGCTATGAGGAGTGTGTTGGACAAGCCATCATTGAGCATCTTGCTCTCCAGAGCTTCAGGACTGCTTCGGTTAGTGTGGTTGCCTGGCTTCTAAGATGGTTTGGCAGGCTTGAATCAAAAGATGCAGCTATGACAGGGGAGCTCTGTTTTTGTAACTACGTCTGAGGTTCTCCAAGCATAGTAATGAAGTCAGTTCTACATGAAGAGAATGCATACTTAGGTTCAGTTTCAATAGGGTGTTGTAGCTTTGTGGCAAAGTGCATGTTTTGCAAACAGGATGGCCCCAAACCAAAAGGCCTGGAAATTATTCCCATGTGAAACCCTGGAGAGCTCAGGATACGATACTGAGCTATTTGGACAAATGGTGTGACTCAGTCAGCATGAAGCAGCTTCCTATGTTCTTCTTATATCCTGGATCCATGAAAAAAAATTAATAAGGCCTTGTATACAAAATAATGAGCATTGAGAAAAGTACACAAACAATATAACCCTGTAGGTTGATGGGGTTTCTACATATCAATGCCTGATTTTATAGCTATTCTGTTTCATTCAATATTAATAAACACAGATGTAGTAATAATAAACAAATAAGAAATAAATAAATGCCATATTTTTTTAAAAAATGTAACATATAAAATTAAGTCCAGATTTAAAATCCACTCTTGTGAAACATCGTAAATTTGATTGTAAAGTGCCTCTCAAGTCCAAGTATTAAAAACCAATGAGCTAGAACTTAAATTCTAGAGGCTGGATGAAAATCATTGGTTTAAAAATATCCAGCACTTTAAATTTGGAAAAAGAAACCCTACGTTTCATGCAGGGTCCTTGTAGAGTGTCACTTTTCAAAGGTTTCTGCTCAGTTTATGAAGGCTACAAATTTATGCTCTAATACTTAAAGTGCTCCACTGGCACATGCCCCAGGCCAATAAAAGGCCGGCACCACTGCAGCTCTTGAGGCAGCAGGACTGGCTGTGTTCCAATAAACAAAAGCAGAAGTTTTGTGCATCAGTAGCATGATGTCAGCATCAAACAGGATGAATGGGTGATTCATCCTGCATGCTTATGTGTACTGCAGTATTTGCAAATAGACATGCTGCCAACAAGAGCTGTTAAAGATTTCCATACTCTACTATTATATACTCATTTAAAAATAAGTATAATCAGCCCTATATTATTCAGACAGGGGTTATTTGAGCTCACCAGTGAAATGCATCTGTTATTAGTAGTATCAGAAAACAAAGATGGAGATTCCCAGTCTTTTGAAAAGATAATATTTCCAGGGAGAGGCTTGGATTTTCAAGAACAAATCGCTCAAAAAATACATTATTTCAAATTTCATGTATTAAAAACAAAACAAATAAGCAACACTAAGAATATGAATATCTGTAACTATGACATTTTGTGTATAGGCATTATGAGATTATTTTACATCTGTGTCTATGGATGACCACCAACAATTTCATTCAGTATAGGTCAGAGCAGATGGACTGGAAGGAGTGGCCTGAGGCCACTCCGGCTGCAAGCGGGTTGGGACTGAAGCAGACACATGGCCAGCTCCCAAAGTGGGCCACTGCTGCAGGGTAAACCTGTACCAACCGGAGTTGGATTATCCTGCTCCTTTTTGTTCTGGTCCAAAGGACTGGAGCATGGCGCCAGAGTGGCTTGTGGGACATACGTCATGTAAATGCCACGCCATCAAAGCAGCGAAAAGCCACTTCATTTGGCTTGGCTGTTCTGGGCCTATATTGTTCCATTTAACAAATGAGCAGAACAAAGTTGACGTTCACAACCATCAACCCAACAGAACCTATGGTAAGTTGAAAGCTGTATACTAATAAGTTTACAACTCTGATCTTCCCCTTGCCACATCTCCATATGAACAACAGGTAAAGCAGCAGGTGTGCATCTGGAGGAATGTTGCAGCACGTCCCTTCGTCCATCAACTCAGACTACTGAGATCAGACATCAGATCAGACAGACAAGGAAGAAGAAACAATACTGCAAGTTCAGAAGAATATAGTTCAGAGGAAGGGGCGTGCTTAAATTATTCAAATACAGAAGATAACATTCAGATATCACATCCTATTCCCGGTAAACAAAATTCCAGGATACCCCGCTATTGTCTTCAATTTATACTAACCAGTGTGCTTCTTTATGGATGTTTGAATTCTAACCCCTGAGGGGAAAATAACCATACTGCTGTAGGCTTTGTTGATCCTCTTTCTCTCCATACCAACATTTAATTCACCCCTTGAATGGGATAAACAAAGCAGAGACTGAACTCAGCTTCTATAAAGCAGGGAACACCCACCTCTCCACTGTGTTAGTAATGTTGCTATAATCACGTAAACATGACTAACAGGAATACCAATACCTGCTATGATCCCCAATGCTATAAAACCAGTTTGTGCATCATGATGTATATGAGTCGATTGTGTCACTGGAAATTGTTTTATGACTAAACAATTTCAGGAGTTGATAAAGAGAAAGGACACAGGAGCACATGACTTGTATTTGTAGCCAATTTTTATGGCAGGTAGTTAACCGAAAATGCATAATAACATATGGAAGTCATGCATGCAGAAGTGAGGTACGGAGGGTATTTACAGGAATACAGAGAGTAGTTACAGATCTGCTTGCAAGTGGCAGGAATATCAAGAAGATGCACTTAAATCAAGAGAATACAATTTAGGTGTGGCATGCAGAAGTATAGATAAGGCAAAGTGATTTGTTTCTTGGAAATATTAACATTAGCATGAGACATGCCCCGGTGATAAAAGGCAAATGATGGCAGACTACTCAAGGTTGAAAGTACTGGTTTTCCTTTCCAAGGCTAAGATGGAGTGTGAGTATTTTACCATCATTGGGATGTTATCATACAGGACGTGACACAGCTACACTGATGGATCATACTTCTACCCTGGCAACCATGTAGTGCCTTCTGGAAAGCATCAGGCTAGTTTAGGGGTTGCCCCCCATATATTAATGTGAATGGAATGCATGGATACGGAGGGCGGACTGTGTACAAATCTACCGGATTATACGCGGCAGGGATGCGAAGAGGCAAGGGCTGCATCTGCACTGCATACTTAACCCAGTTTCATACTGTTTTAACTGCCATGGCTCAAGGCTCTGGTGCCACAACAAATGACCATTCCCAGAATTCCATGGCCTTGAGCCATGGTACTTAAAACAATATGAAACCAGGTTTATTATTATTATTATTATTATTATTGTATTTAATTTTTATCCCACTTTTTTCTCAGAACTGAGACTCATTTAAAAAAGTACAATTAAAAACATAGAAAAAAGGACATTAAAAAGGAATTAAATCATTACAATATTAAAACAGTTATTTAAAAGAATAACTGCCTAAGCTTTTGTTTAACTTTGGCTGTTTCCTCCTCACTGCATAAACACCATTTTATATATAGTTTTATAGCATATATATATATATATATATATAGTTTATACATATATATATATATACATATATATCAAATTATATATAGTTTTATAGTTTATATAGTTTATATATAAGCTATTATATATATATATATATATATATATATAGTTTATACATGATATATAATATATAAATATATATATTACATATAATTATTATATATAGTTTTATCTTTTTAAATTGTGTTTTATTCTTTTAAATAACTGTGTTTTAATATTGCAATAATTTAATTCCTTTTTAATGTCCTTTCTTCTATGTTTTTAATTGTACTGTTGTTTTTTACTGAGTCCCTGTTCTGGGAAAATATATATAAAGTATATAGCTTATATATAAACTATATAAACTATAAAACTATATATATATATATATATATATATATATATATATATATATATATATAATTTGATATAGTATATATATAAAACAGTTTATGTATAAACTATAAAACTATGTATATGTATATATATATATATAGAGAGAGAGAGAGTTAATGTATTATATAACTATATATCATGTTTTTAGAAGTGGTGTTTATGCAGTGATTGAGGAGAAACAGCCAAAGTGAAGGGACACATAGGGGAAGCGTGGTCTGAGAGAAATCCTCAGAGAGAGATTCCTACGAACGGGGGGGGGGGGGGGGGGGGGGGGGGGCAATTAAAGAAAGCAAGAAAGAGGGAGGCGAGGAAGCTCCGCCCACTCTCTCCATCGGTCACTAATTGGCTCGCTCGGCTTTCAGTCGCAGTTGGGTGGAATCCCTGAGCGCGCGCCAGGCGGGTAATCACACAGTCGCGCGAATGCGCGTGCGCGCAATGCCTCGCGCACAAAACATCTCTTTCCTTTCCCTCCTCTTCCCCCCTCCCTCATCCCTGATCACGTGGCTTTTCCCTCACTCGCTTCAAAGATGAAGAGAAAAGCGTGAAGTGCTAGAAACGAGGGGGGAAGGGGGGGTGAGAATTTTCATTCGGCGCATGCGCGCGGGCGTCAGCGCGAGGCGGCGGCTGCTGCTCCTCGCGTGCGTCACCTTCTCTTCCTCACCCCTCCTCCCTCCTCTTTTTTTTTTTTTGCAGTTGGGGCCGTGCGCATGCGCGTTCGTCCGCCTCATCCGCTTAGTCGCGCGCCGCCTCTCCCTTGATTTCATTCAACAGCCGCCTGGAAGAGGAGAAGGACGGTTGGGCACTGCTTCCCCCTTTTCTGCGAGGGAGCTCAAAGGCAAAGGTAAGGCGGCGGGGAAGGAGCCTTTTATGATGATAGCTCTCTTTTTCACCCTCTTCCTCTCCATAGTAGCGAGGCTAGCAAGCTTGTCTTCTGCTGCTCCAGAGAATAATAGGACTTGGAGCAATGGATGCAAGCCGCAGGGAAAGAGATTCCAGCTCGACATTAGGAGGGACTTCCTGACAGTCAGGGCTGTTGGACAGTGGAACACGGTCCCTGGGAGTGTAGTGGAGTCTCCTTCCTTAGAGGTCTTTAAGCAGAGGCTGGATGGGGATGCTTTGAGTGAGAGTTCCTGCATGGCAGAATGGGGTTGGCCTGGATGGCCCTTCCAACTCTAGGACTCTGTGAGACCAGGGTTAATTCCCAGCTCTGCCCTTGCAAACCCATTGGGTGGGTGAGTCACACTCTCTCAGCCTCAAGGCAACGTGCTGTAATGGTTTGAGAGCTGGACTACGACTCCGGAGACCAGGGTTCGAATCCCCATTCAGCCATGGAAACCCTCTGGGTGACCTTGGGCAAGTCACGCTCTCTCAGCCACCGAGGAAGGCAGTGGGAAACCACCTCTGGACAAATCTTGCCAAGAGGACCCCATGATGGACTCTTGCGTTACGGTCGCCATAAACAGGAAACGACCTGAAGGCACACAGCAACAACAGCAACACGAAACTGTTCAGTAGCTCCCAAACAAGGGTCCAAGAGGCATATTCACCAACAGACCAACACACAGATTAACATGTAAGTCTCTTCCTCTCAACCAAGGGTCACACAGTATCTGTGCCCCACGCACTTCCATGCCTCCGCCTTCTGAAGATGCCAGCCACAGGCAAAACATCAGGGATAAATTCCTCCAGAACTTGGCCACATAGCCCAAAAAACTATGGGCTTCGGCTGTGAAAGCCCTTGACTTCACATTGTTCAGTAGCCATTTGGGGCTTTGCCTTGTGGGTGTCTAGCATCCCCCGGCTTCAGCCCTGAGGACATCTAGGACCCTGGGCTTCAGAGGGAGCTGTTCAGGATTGTCTTCTCTGGAAGCCTGGCTTTTCCTTTTCCACGCATTCATATGCTTGATGCTCTGTGGGTTTTGCCATTTAGTTGTCTGGATGCTGGTTGTGGGCGTCTGCTCTGCCATCAAAACCACTGTTTGCACATCTTGTGATGCATCTGTGTAGGTATTTTGTGGTGGCAGCTTGTTTGTTTAAAGTGAAATGTTGTGCTTATACTCCCAGCTCATTTCCATCCAGTTCCAGTGGTACTGTTTTGATGCTAAACCAGTGTCTTTTGTCAGTAATGGACCTGATGAGGGTGAAGAAGCAGAAGCTTAATCCAGACAAGACAGAGATGTTCTTGGTCTGTCAAAAGGCCAATCAGGGATATAGTGATTCAGCCTGGATGGGGTTACATTCCCCTGAAATCTCAGATTTGCAACTTGGGCATACTCCTGGATTCATCCCTGAGCCTAGATGCCCAGGTTTTAGCGGTGACCAGGAGTGTTAAAACTAGTGCAACAACTGCCCTTGTTCTTGGAGATGTCAGACCTGGCTATGGTGATATATGCTTTATTGCATCTACTGTCCTCCCTCCGTTCTCGCAGTCTTTGGACTTGCGTCCTTCGCTTATGCGCAAGGGACGAACGGAGGGAGAATGAATGGGGTGTGTGCCCATGGCGTGTGCCTGCACAACCCTGCAGCAAGCACCTGTGCCTATATTCAAACCAATGGGGCTTGAATATAGGGGAAACTCCGCTTTCATGAGGGGGTCCAGAACAGATCCCTCGTGAAAAAGGAGGGGTGACTGTAATTTCAGTACTGTAACACACTCTGTGGGGTTGCCTTTAGAAACTGTTTTCAGTGTGTTCCTGGGCTGTACAACACTTTCCCATCAGGTTTTGCCTGCATGGCAGGGGTTTGAACTGGATAGCCCCTAGTAGCCCCTATGGCCCTCTCCAACTCTCGGGCTGCAACCACTCTGCAGAAATAACCCAGTTTGACACTACTTTAACTGCCCTGGCTCAGTGCTATGGAGTTCTGGGAATCTGAATTTGTTGTGGCCCCACCAAAACAAACTCCAATTCCCAGAACTCCGTAGCATTGAGCCAGGGCAGTTAAAGTGGTGTCAAACTGGGTTATTTCTGCAGTGTGGATGCATCCTTAGCTTCTTTGACTACACTTACCCATCACCTTCCCTGCTCTCTTTTCTTCATCATGCAAATGGTTTTTTGCCTATGAACTGGTTGTTGTAGGAGGGCTTTTAGTGGCGAGCACTCCACTTTTGTTCTTAGTGTGACTTTTAAAATTTGTCATTAATTATAAAGATCCTTTTTAGTTCCATATTGTTTTAATCTGTGTTGTGAATTGCCTTTGATTACATATTGGGGGGAAAGATGGGTCATTAAACAAACAGTGTGAACCGCTTTATGGACAGCAGTTGAAATCTAGGAGACATATCTGTTGAATGAATGAATATGCTACAGTAGCTTTCTGAAATCTCGGTTGATAGTACCACAAGTGCTTGGCAGGCTGGCTATACACTTGCAAATATTACTCTTTTATTAAGTCTTCATGATGGTACACACATTCTCACGATTTTGAAAAAAAGGTATTTTGTTCCTCTATTCCATCATTCTTTAAAAGCTGTAACCATAAGACCTCATAAACCTTCAAATAATTCATGTCCTGCAATTGTATGTATGGTTAAAACTGGTGCCTGATCTATATGTTTATTCACAGGATATTGTAGCAAGTTTGACTTGTTTGTTATATCTGGTACAGTAGTAGGAGTTATGGCCACATACATAGAAGATGCTTATACTCACGGGCTGAATCACAAGAGAGATCTAAAATCATTAAAATACTTCCAAGTGAGATAAAGCCCTGCGATCTGTGTAATGGGCAGTCTAAGGTTTCCCAATTATTATAAAAAATTAGACGCGATACACTTTTACATCTCTCTTTCTCTGTGTCTGAACTGAGAGTCATTGTACCTTTGTTGGTGGTGTTTGTCCTATACTTTTGGTTGATAGTTACTTCCAGGCAATTTGGAAAGTTTGAATTTGGCATATATACAGCTCAGGACAATGCAGATTACTTGAAAAATCTCATAAGGTGACATTTGTGGATTTCTTCCTAGAAGGGAAGTCATTGGCTATATCTGTATGTCACCATAAACGAAGGTTCAGAGAGCATTGAACCTTGGCTTGTTTAGAACTGCTTACTAATGGCCTGTCAGGGAAGAGATAAGACAGATTGAGTTTGAATATCAAAATAAGTAAACCATGTAGAGAAGGTTAGTGGCTTGTTTAGCCATTTCTCCTTGCAGTGGAAGCAGTTGGTAGTGTGTACTTGCATACTGTCTCATTCATGATTGTGAATTGCGTAAGTGTGCTTAATGAAATCATTAAAGAACAGCTGAGGGAGCATTCTTCCTAAAATAGTCCAGGAAAATGGCATTTGATGTACAAGCTGAGTCTCCCTTATCCAGAATTCCAAAATGTTTGGAGCTACAACACAAATAATGTAGTACAGTATGTACATTTGAGAGACTGGGGAGGGATGTGAGTCTGGACATACATGTGAACTACCAGGAGCCCCCGCCATTTTATTTTATATAAGGGACCATATTATTGTTTAGGAGATCTCTGTGAAGCCCTCCAGCAACCTGCTTCTGCCTTTGAGGCAATTGGGTAGTATGCCCCTGGTTGTTGGTTGATAAGATGGAAGTAGGCGGCTGTCAAATATTCCAAAATCATGTCCTTTATATAAAACAAATGGATCAGTATTTGTGGGTTGCAGAGACATGCAGTAGGGGAGAGCAACTTAAATTTTGTGCTGCCCATCATACACAGATTGCCAAGGCTGCTCTTCCTGAAGACTGCTCTTACTGGGCCCTATCCCCCACCAGCTTCTGATGCTGCTTGCTTCCTCCCACCAGTGCCCTAGTAATCAGAAAGTTTATTTTTCATGCATCTTTTAAAAAGCAAGTTTTTGAAATCTCATGCCTCTCTCTGCAACATCACATCTCTTGTGTCTATCTGTAGCCTGCAAATACTACACTATTTTATTTTATATAAAGAACATGATTACTTTACAGGAGATCTCTGGGGAGCCCTCCATCCATCCGCCTTTGCCTTCAAGGGGGTTGCAGCGGTCCTCCTGGTCATTCATTCACTTAGCAATTAGCAAATATTCCAAAAGGGAAACATTTGCAAAATCTGAAACACTTGTGGTCCAAAGCATTTTGGATAAGGAATACTCAACCTGTATTTAAAGCTCAAGAAATAAGCCTGAAGATGGGAACCTATATCTAATTATCAAGTCAATGTACATAGTTTTCCTCTTAATAAAGATTAGCATTCCACTAGATGCAACTTGAATATGGGAGACCATATTGGTAACTGTGGGATTTCTATTGTGGCTTCATTTGGTTGCTTGATTTGGAGAAGGGTTGTTCCAGTTGCAGCAAGAAACTTAACTACCTGTGTAAAATTCACATGTCATTTAGTAGTACTCCATATAACCAAAACAGATTTTGTGATTCCTGCCCACATTTTGATTAGATTTTATTGGATTTTTCTTTAAAGTTCTATATACTTTTACCATAACCTAAGATTGTCTACACCAATAATAAGATCTGAATGTTTTGGCAAATACGTTGATGATTTCTTCAGCACAATATTGTTTGCTGATTCTTAATATTCAGCATATTATTATTCATTGTCTTCCTGGTTGATTGAATTTAAAAGCCAAACATGTCCAGCACTCTGTCCCTAGCCAAATGTCTAGGGATAATCACACCAATGTTTGATACTGAGATAGCCATCTCTTGTTGTATCTTTTCTATTACCAGAGGCGGGTTATTACTTGTGTTGTTGTGTGCCTTATACAGTCCCAGAATCTACAAGTTTTATTCTTAGTTATTATTGATAAGAGTTTTATGGTAACTCATCTTGATCAGTAGAGTTTTCTGGTCCCTTTAGCAGCCAGACAATGGGGTAGACATTGCTATATGACAGGCTGACATGTAGGAAATCTAGGACTCAAGCAGTTTGTAATGCTACTGCAAGTCTGAGCTAATCAGTTCTTCATTACAAAGGGCCGAAATACATGTGACATTATTATTGCTGTCCTATTGATCCATTCTTTGTTACCAAAGGTCAAAATATATGTTGTTCTTGTAATTAGTAATTGCATGAATGTGTTTTGGTTTAAATACATGTGTGTGAGAGAGAGAGAGAGAAAGAAAGAAAGAAAGAAAGAAAGAAAGAACAGGGACTAAGGATGGGGGGCTTTAACATGCTACCCCTCACACTGGTTCCAATTGGTGTCAAGGCCAGTGCTGTGGACACTTTTTGCACCGACAGAGAAATTGCTTTTATTTCCAGTAGATGCTTACATCATTCAGCAAATATCAGTAATTGTGATCTTTCACTGGTGCTATTTACTTTAAAAACAATCTCATGTTCACATAGTTATTGACATTGTGTTCATTTTAGCTTGTAAGCTGATCAGAGATCTAAAACCTCGATTATTCTTTAAACCTATTATTTTTCTCTTCAGCTGTTATATTTCACCCTGATATGTAAGATTAGACAACACATAAATTATTTATTTGTTGAATTTATAATGTCATTGACTAGCTGTTTCTAGTCACTGATAGAAAAACAAACACAAGAGTTTAAAGTACTAAAATAAGATGATCTTTAAAACGTATCGGTATCTCATTTATTTGCCCTGTGATTTTGAACTAGACGAGGCAATGCTTATGCTTGACTGGTGTTATATTACCCAGTTACAAGATTATGTTTTCAGGGCTGACCTTAACCTGTTTGTATGAAGTTGGCAGCTAATACTTTGTCAGGCAGAGACTGACCACATTACCGCACTACACTCTTATAGTGCTGCTGTTCCACTTTAACTGTTCCAGCTGCCTCCTGTTGCATTTTGGGGTTTGTAGTTCCATGAGGCCTAAGAGCTCTCTGGCTGAGAATTCTAAATGCCCCTCCATACACTGCAAATCCCAGAATGCAACAGGAGGCAGTCAGAGGAGCTGAAGTGGAATAGCAGCACTATAAGAGTGTAGTGCGGCAATCTAGTTAGAATACATTTTTGTAAATATCTTTAGGGAATAATTTGGTTATAATGGAATTCACTTATATCTCAGCCTCAGAGGAAAGCAATGGCAAACTCCTCTGAACAAATCTTACTAAGAAAACACTGTGATAGGCTTCCTTTAGAGTTGCCAGAAGTCAGAAAAGACATGAAGGGACACAAAAATGACTCGCCATTCAGCAATTGATTCACTGGGTCTAGTTATGATTCTAATATAAATAGGATCCAGGCCATTTTCATGTTTGCTGCTGATCTTTATGTCAGGTTCTTATCCAATTACCTTTGCAGAAAATTTCTTCTGACTTATTGAGATCAGATACAGTGGGAAGAAGTATTCTTTAATATTGCCCTCCTTTCAAACTGTCCTCCTTTCAAACTGCACATTTTGCTAAGTTTGTGTCACTTGTAGAGTCCAATCTACATCTTCCCACAATTCTCAAAGCTTTTACAGGCTAAGAGGCTTCACAATACATTAGGCTATATAGATCAAATTGCAATTGACAAACAGACAGGCCAAATGAAGTGGCTTCAGGCCACTTTGGAGGTGTACTGTTTAAACAGTGCATGCGTCCCTAAGAGGCCGGCCTCTTAGGATGCGTGTGTCCTTTAAACAGCACATCTCCAAAGTGGCCCAAAGCCACTACATTTGGCCTGTCTGTTCGGCTCCAGAGATACTAGATTACATGATGCCCTGGTGGTATAGGGACTACCATGCTGTTCTTCTTTAAATGAATAGAACCTAAGAAAAACCATCCAAATATTTGTTCGAAATACAGTGATATCAAGATTGGCTATGGAAGAGTACTCAAATTAGGCCATATTTGTCAATTATTTGTATGATTTCTGAGATATGCCTGATGATGCAGACTCATTTATGGACAATTAATTAAAAAAATTAATCTCAGAAATGGCAGTTGTATTCTTGGATGAATAATGGCTAGTAAAGACCCCCATCAAAATTTCCTGTAAATAGTATTGATTTGCTGAAAGTAAACATGAAAGATATACAATAAGAGAACATGCAATATCTGTGGTAAAGCATCCATCTTATAGAAACCTTGAATATAGGCGCATTTCCGTTTTTTTGGGGAGTCTGGAACGGATCCGCCATGAAAACGGAGGGGCGACTGTATTTCCTAATTTCACACACCAGTGGTTTCAAACATTGATGAAATACCAAAGGGGAGAAAGGAAATCTTTGTTGCATACCCTTGTTCACCTTAAAAAGGAAAAATAAAAAAGCAGAGAATACCCATCTGCCAGTTGATTTTACCAGTATAAAGTGAAATAATGGCAGCATGGGATCAGTCATGTAAAAGCAAGACAGAGAAACAAGCCTGAAGGTGTATGACTCAATCACAAATAGAGATGGGGACTTTGGTTTTATGGAAGAGACTCTGGAGAATTTGAGGGAGATCATGGGGGCTGCAGACTGAAAGAATTAGGGAAGCTGGTGATCAGCACACATATGAAGATGGGGGGGGGACAGTCTGTGAGGAACTGCAGGTGATTTTTGAGGGCACCAAGAATTATGTGGAGTGGAAGAGCCACTTCAAAGGGGATGATATAGGCATGGATTTGGGCTACTTTTTGGATGGCTGTTCCTATCCCAGGTTTCAGATAATTTGCACTTTGCCCAACTTGACCCATGCCATGGCAAATATTAGGTAGAAAACCCATTTTAAATTTAAATAAGATGGGTAGCTATAGCACTTACACTTCTATATTGCTTTACAGTGCTAGGCACTCTCTAAGTGGTTTGCAATGTGTTAGTCAGTTGCCCCCTACAAGCTGGGTACTAATTTTACTAATGTATGAAAAGATGGAAGGCTGAGTCAACCTGAAGTCCTGCAGGATTGGCCTCTCAACGTTTTGGCTGTAGTACTGGCATTTAACCACTGTGCGACTGGGCTCTTGCCACCAAGGTAGTGAGAGGAGGGTTAGATTTTTTGGATTTTGGAATATGGGTTGTTATTTGAGGCTGATTTAAGGTAATAAATTTATTATTTAAAATAAAGGAACATAATTTTAAGGCAGATTTTTATAGGGTTGAGTCTTTTATGTATATTAATATTAATAATAATAATAATAATAATAATAACAACAACAACTTTATTACGGCCAATTGGCCAGCACGTTAAGAATAATTGAGAAGGCACTGGAGACTTATTAAATGGATGATTGTGGTATAATTAACGGCTTTTGAAAACGAAGAGAAGAATGTAATTTTTAGTTTCCTTTTTTTAAATGGAGATGAGAGATACAGCTGATGTTCTAATACACTGAGGTCAAATGGGATTGATTTTAAAAGAAAGGGTGACGGTGTAAACTGGTTATTATATAAAGGTGGTGTGTATTAATTTTGATTAAAACTAGGGGAGATGTAATAGCATTAGAAATAGCTAATGATAATTAATGTTGAATATTAATATTAGATTTTCTGTTCAAGACTTTACTAATAGGAATATAAGGCATTAATTATTAAAAATTAGATTTTATAGAAAGGAGGTGATTTGTTAAATGAGAAGGTTTTTGATAGGTTTTTAAGAGAGTGTGTTGGGTTAATAACTGCTGAAATCGCTTTTGGAGTTGGAAGTCGCTTTTAGCTTTTTTCTTCCTTTTTCCTTTATAATGCATTTAATTCTTGTACTTTTAGCTTTTTTGAATTTTGCAGTTCCGATCACTTTTCTTATTTTTTTTTCTTTTTCATTCTTTTTGTTTGTTTGATGTGTTGTTGTTGTTGATCTGTTTTAGATATTTGAAAATTTTAAATAAAATCATTAAAAGAGGGAAGATCCAGGCTGTCCCTGTCATGTGTGAAGCTTACTGCTCCTTTGTTGTTAGGCAGCGAAAATTAAATTCCTCAAAAAAAAAAAATCCCTATACTATTACATCTGGGGAGAAAATTAGGTTCTGCTTAGGTAAAACTTGCCATGTGTATTCTAAATGCAAAGGTTTTACCTTTGTTGGAAGTAAAATTCTCATAGAGTTAAGTCCTTGCCCATTGACTCCTTCTTCTTAAAGTTTCCACTGTTGCTGCAAATTTCAGTATCTTCAAATCCAGGAGACCTTTTCAGGGTTTGCTGGGTTGGTCATGTGGGAAAATAGAACAAAATCCATAGCTCACAAAAGAGCAATACCTTGAGTAATTGAAAACAAATCATCTTTGTGAATAAGAATGACAACACTTTTGCTTTTGTATAATTATCACTCGTGTGGTTAAGACATTGACTCTGTTGATTGCAAGATCGGCAGGTTGGCAGTTCGAGGCCTGGGTGCCGCACGATGTGGTGAGCTCCCATCACTCGTCCCAGCTTCTGACAACCTAGCAGTTCGAAAGTATGCAGATGCAAGTAGACAAATAGGTACCATTCTGGTGGGAAGGTAAACAGCGTTCTGTGCAATCATACTGGCCACATGATCACAGAGCAGTCTGACAATGGCTGGCTCTTCAGCTTAATAATGGAGATGAGCACCACCCCCTGTGGTAGGACACGACTTAACAACCGTGTCAGTGGGGAATACCATTACCTTTTAAAACTTTCAAACCCAGTCTTTGCAAAGTTGATCTTTATCAGACATCAAAACATGAATCTCCAGTGGAAAGATAGCATCAGCTTTTAATTTTTTAGGCATAGCAAAAACCTGTTTTGCCTTGTTAGAGGTCCTTGGACCGTTAAAATTTCACATGATCAAATTTATAAACACATTAAGGTATATCTATAACTTAATAGATAAGGGATCAAAGCCAGCTGCCCAATTATATATTTGATCAAAACAATTTGAAGTGAAAAGGAGAGAAAAAACAACAATAAATGGATATTATAAAAGGAAAGGCAGATGGAAAGAATCCAGTTTTTCTAGCCGAGAGTATGGTGTGCCCATTGTATCTTCTATTTCTTATCCTCACTTTGAGTCAAATCTGTTCTAAGCAAAAACCATCACATTACTATAACCCACAATAAGTTTAGAATTTGAACACAGGTTTTTTTTTAAATGTTTGAACACAGTAACATTTTCATGCCCAAGATTACTCAGAGGCAGATAATAGATGAGTAATAAAGGATTAAATAGGTAAACATACGAAGTAGTAAATGGAGTAGTAAACAATTAATTTGAACATGCCATTAAAGACAGTTGTGAGGAACAGTAATTATTTTATCTGAGAAAAGACTAAAGTCACCAATGTATCAGTGTTTTAACAAAAACAAAAGCAACACAAAGTACTTTCATCTAGAAATTTACAATCAAGGACACAATTTAACCACAGAAGAAAACAAACCAAATTAAACAGCAAGAAGGAGGAAGTGGTGGTGAGACCATTACAGGAAAGGGGGGGAAATGCCTCTCTGAACCCCACCATTTGTAAAATTAATGGCCAATCTCCAGTATTGCTTTCTGGGGTAAGTTTCTAGAGCACTGTGACCTCTAGGCTCAGGAGGTGCCTAGATGAGATGTATTATGTAGATCCATTTCAGTCTATCTTCAGGCTTATTTAATGGATACAGCTTTGGTTGCTTTAGTGGATGACCTGTGCCAGGAACTGGACAGAGGGAGTGTGTCCCTGTTGGTTCAGTCAGACCTCTCAGCAACGTTGATATCATCAATATTGCTATCTAGAAGAGTTTATTCCTGATGTTTCACCAGCAGTTGTGGCTAGGGCTGGCATACATTGTTTTTTGTGGGGTTTTTTTTGGGGGGGGTATCAGGCTGTGTTCTAGAAGAGTTTATTCCTGATGTTTCACCAGCAGTTGTGGCTAGCATCTTCAGAGAATTTTCCCCGTAACAGTGCATGTTCCATTCGATTATATATACAGTTGGCCCGTGGGAATTTTAAGGTCCTTTTTGCTGTGAGAAAGTGTGGTATGGTATGTGTGTGTCTGTAGCGTAGTAGGAAGGTTAGTGAGCAGAGTAAATGTGCTCTCTTGGTCCAGAGTTTTTCCAGTCTCCAGTTGTCTTGGAACAGTTTCTCCTCATAGAGATGGCCAATGTGAAATCGAAGGCTTTCATGGCTGGCATCCATAGTTTTTTGTGGGTTTTTCAGGCTATGAGACCATGTTCTAGAAGAGTTTATTCGTGACGTTTCACCAACAGCTGTGGCTGGCATTTTTTAATGGGTATTTGTGTGTGTGTGCTTACTTTTATTCTTGCTGCTTCAAAAAATAACTTTGGCCTGTTACAGACTGCCAAAATAAAGCTGCTTCGGGTCTCTTTGGAGTTATGCTATTTAAATGATGCATGGGTCCTAAGAGTCTGGAGGTCGTGCCAAAGCCACACTCCATTCCTAAGCACTGGAGTGCAGCTTTGGTGTAGCTTCCGGATTCTTAGGATGCATGCATCATTTAAACAGCATACCTCCAAAGAGACCCGAAGCAGCTTTATTTTGGCAGTCTGTAACAGGCCTTTGATACTCTTTTAAGTTTTAGGGTTTTAATAGTCTAACTTATTTAATTAACAAAACAAAACCTTTTTAGCAGCAGGTTTTTAGCTTGTACTTTGTTTTGACCTGCATTGTAAGATGCCTTGGGTCCTGTGTCAGGAAAAAGGCAGTACAGAAAATACGTACAGTGGACCCTTGTCATACGCTGGGGTTTGGTTCAAAGATCCCCCATGTATAGCAAAATCCGTGTATGCTCATGTCTCATTAAATTTAATGACATAGCAAAATGGTGTCCTTATAAAAAATGGAAAATCAAGGATTGATATTTGAAATTTATACTTTTTTTAACATTTTCAAACCGTGTATGCTTGAATCCATGTATAAAAAATCAGTGTATAAGAAGGGCTGACTGTACATACATACATACATACATACATAAAACAGGAAAAAAACCAAGTAGTTTAAAACTTAAAGAAGACAAATATCATGCCTCATTTTTCCTCTTTTCCTTGTATCTCTTCTGGCCAGTGGAGTTGTTTGGAACATTGCAAAAAGATAGATTTCAGGGAACCTCTGATCTTTAAACCAGGGGTTCCCAACCTGGGGGTTGTGACCTCTTCGGGAGTTGCTCGACCCTTTCTCAAGGGTTGCCAGGTTGGGATTCACCCCTGCCTCCTCCTCCTCCACTCTTCCCTGCGGGTGCCAGCGCAAACACTACCACCGCATGGGGACAGGGCTGCTTCCTCCACCTCTCCTTTTCCCCGAGGGTACCGGGGCAAGCACCACCACTGCGCAGGAATGGGGACAGGGACAGGGCTGCCTCCTCCTCCTCCTCCTCTCTTCTTCCTTGTGGGTGCCAGCGCCAGTGCTGCCACCGCACGGGGATGGGGCTGCCTTGTCCTCTGATGGCAGCCGCGGCAGGCCAGAGCAGGCCTGGCTGGCATGGAGGAGGAGAGGTGAGGAAGAGAAGGCGAAGGGGCTTCCAGCAGCCTTTGCGGCTGGAAGTCCCACCTCTTCCTCCAGCTGGAGGACTCCTTAATTGGTTGGGAGGCCGGGAAGGGGCGGGACTTCTGACTGCAAAGGCCACTGGGGCTTATAAGTGACTGGAAGTCCCGCCCCTTCCTGGCTTCCCAACCAATCAGGGAGGCCGCCGGACGGGACTTTCACCACAATAGGGGGCACGGCCCAACAAAGGTTGGGAACCACTGTTTTAAACAGATGAAGATGATTAAACTGATAGAGGCAAAAGGTGGCAGGAAAACTCATCAAATCTTTTAGGTTTTTTCTTTTGCCAATTTATGGACTTAAAAAAGGGACGCCTCTTATCAGCAATCTCTTTAGAGAAATTACAGTGTGGACAATGTCTTGCTTCATTTTTGCTCTCAAAATTGTAATGCATGTGCATTAGATGGTTCGAACAGAAGCCTTCAAACATTGGAATGTAAATGGGCAAGAAATTTACATTCAAGTTAACACTCTTCTGTGAGGCTTAGGATCTCCAGTAATAAGCTTTCCATAAAGCTTATTTATGGAAAGTGGCCTCCCTTTGTTTTCTCACTGGTCACCAGAATACACAGATGTACTATCAAGACTGAGCTTCCCAAGATATTTACTTGTTTTTTAATTAATATGGAGCAGTGATACCAGCCTCAGTGTTTACAACATGATTATCCAGTATTGATATTCCAGTCTCTACAGCTCCAAAATAGGAAAAAAATATTATCAAAATATGTTACATCCCATTTGCACTGTTGCAATGAGCTTTACATGTCTTTGAAAAGCTCTAAGAAGCTTCACTTGGCCAAAGAACTGTGGCCATATTTGTTAATTGGGGCTTGGTACAAGGAGCATACACTCCCTTATGCTAACATCACCACTGCTGTCCATTTATGGGCACAATTCAAAGTACTGTTTATGACCTATGAAGCCCCTACATGGCTCAAGTCCAGCTGTTTGAAACAGTGTGAACTTGACTGGGCTCTAAGATCTTCAGGGCTAGCTCTTAGCTCAATCTCACCATCATCTCAGGAAGACTTAATGGGAACATCAGATAAGGTCCTCTTGGTGGTTGAGCCCAGGCTTTGGATCTCCCTCCTTAGTGAGGCTAGAATTGATCCTTCTGGCAGTCTTTCATTTGGCAATAGAAAAGCTTTCTGTTCTGACAAGCTTTTAGGATATGACTGCAAAGTCTTTTAATGTTGTGCTGCTTTGCTAATTTTTAACTGATTCCTTTTTATCTTTAATCTTTAAATTGTTTTTAAAAGATTTAATTTAATAAATAGTATAATAATGAAAAGTAATAACCTTTTAGACATTTTACCTTTATCGTTGTAAGTGCTTTTAATGGTATATGTTTTAGGTTTTGTAAGCCACACTGAATTCAGTATTAGGAAAATGGTGGGATATAAATGAACTGATAGTGGTGGTTGTGATGATAGTACTGTAATGATAAAGATGATGTTGAGAACAGCAAGAAATATCTTCATAGTATTCATATTCCAGCTACTGTTTTAAGTAGTACATTGAGAACTTCTGCCACTGTTTCTTACTACTGTATTCCAGTGGTACCCCTTGTTCTTTGGTCTCAATAGGAAAGCAGGGATGGGTTTTTCCAAGACAGGAGAATTCTTTTCCTTTGAGTCTCCTTTTACTGTCATTAGGATCAATAAACAACAGCCAGCTCTGTAGCATGCACACACAAAAAACCTTTGCCTGATTTTTAGTCCAAAATATGAGGATTGAAAACTAGGATTACTGTGTATATTTGACTATAAATCGATCTCATGTATAGGTCAAGGACAGGTTTAGGGACCTCTATTATGGATTTTGATATGACCCTTGGGTAAGTCAATTGTAAAACCTAGGGGGCATGTAACAAAGGATGAAAGAAAGGAAAACAATGCTTAGAAAATTCCAACAGGTACAACAATTTGTTTTCACACTAAGGGCTGAATGGATGAGAGTATTGGGGGGGGGGTCAGTGTTTCCTGGACAGATTACACTCTTACCTTTCACCAGGAAGGTTTCTTTTTTAAAATAAGAGTTAAAGTACAGTACAGTACTTACCTTGACCTGTGAATAAGTTTAATTGTTTTATAAACACTGTATTTTTAATGTTTCATATTGTTTTCACTTAGGGCCGGTACAGATGGCCCTAAAGGGACGGCTTGATGCCGGCCCTTTGAACGCCAGATCAGGGCCGCAGGAACCACATGGTGCAGTGCAGAAGGGACGTCATCATGGCGTGCTGCCGAACCTATGACACCCTTTCCAGTGAGCAAGAAGGAGCCACTTTTCACAGCTTTTTGCTCCCTCTGAAGGCCACGGCGTGTGGTTGCTGGAGCCTCCGTCCAGGGCAAAAAGGGGCAGCATTTAGCCGCCCATTTGTACAGTCCCTATGTGAGAAAGGGTTGTCTCAGAGACTGTTCCTGTATTCTGGAACTCCCTTCCTCAGGATAGAATGATCCTCTCTTTGCTGTCTGTCCTGTGTGTAGGTAGCAGTGCATAATTTCCAACAGGTTTCCAGGAACTAGGGTTTTTTTTTAAAAAGGGGGGGGAAAGAAAGGGCTTTTAATAAGGTGTTGTACAGTGTTTTCTTAATTCATTCATATTAATGCATATTTTAAATTATTCTTGGTATGTATCACAGATACGTAGTAGGGTGAGGCTGGGGAGTGTTATCTCTCTCAGCTTTGTCCATCTAGGTTCTCTGCACAGAAAAAAGGAAGACCTGGGGGAGGAGAGGGGATGTGGAGCTGCACTGGTCTACTGGGATTCCATCACCCTGACCTGGTGCCCTGTTCCCTTAGTTTTCTGAGTTTGCGTGTGTATACCTGAGGCTGGGTGTCTAGAACAGATTAGTGATTCTGTTGGTGTACCACTCCTCTTGCTGCTCAACAGTCTCACTTTGTAGGCTTAAGGTTGGCATTGGAGTCTCTTTGATTGTAGTGCTGGGATATTTCATTATTCATGCTGAGACTGACCTGTTTGCCATAACAACCATGGGTCTGTCCCAAGTGGCAGGCATACTGTTTTGCTTTTTGAATATATACTCACAAGATTGGACATTGATATTCTATAACAGATTTTCCCTCAGTGATATCAAGAAGGGCTATATTTCACTAAGAAAGAATACATTTACGATCTTAGGTTGTGCATTTTACGTTGACCTTGTTCAGAGCAACCTATTGTGGCATTTAACAGCTACTTTAACAGAGAGGCGTTTCATTTCTTAATCGTCTGAACATGGGTTTTTTGCACTTGTTACTTCCAGACCACTGTATTGTCTTTTTCACCCTAGCTCTTCCCATTATCTAAATTAAAGCAAAGAATAGGTTCTGTGCATTTTGTTCTCTGCTTTATTATAGTAATATTGAGACACCTAATTCAGCAATAAACTGGCATACTCAGTATGCTTGTGCAAAAGTGTGGTAACTGTGTTGACACATAACAGTATTTTAGGCATCCGGATTCTTAAACAACAATGTTGTTTAGTTGTGCCTTCTTCACTCCCACATTGTTCTTTCTGAGTACGTAAACAAGTCAGATATGGATAGTTGAGCAGTATGTATACTGAAATACAGAAATAATGCTAAGCTCCCTATGTCTGGCTAATTTACTTGCTTCTCCAAACAGGAAGAGGAAATGAGAAATGAACAGATTGCATCTATATGTAGTTTGTGCATGTTACAGTTTAATAAGCCAGCATTTCTGGGTTATCATGGTTTGTACACAGAGAATATTTTGTCTGGCTGGGATAGCAGAAGTTAATAGCATCCATCATGCCTGTGAAATATGAGATTAGTCCAAACCTTTCCAAATACTGTACTGCAAATACCTAAAGTGAGATTCTAGGTCTGTCTGGTCATGTAATGATATAATAATGACAAAGCTAAAACTAAGCTAAAAATATAACACGTGAGCTGTTGTGGATAAAGATATCATTGTAGGATAAGGGAATGATACAAAATATGTCCAGTTTTTTTAAAAAAAATGTAGAAAAATTATTTTAAAAGTGTATTTCTGATTGCCTTGAGTAGGAAAACAAATAAGTAATAGTTTAACAGTTCTAGAACCTTGTTTGTTGACACACATACATCTGTTGTGTTCTGTAGTATGAATAGCAACATATCCAAGAAACCTTTAAAACTTTCTAATCAGAGCTGGAAGTATATACAATCCGCCCTTACCTTACGCAGAGGATCTGTTCCGGACGCACACACCCCCGGTAAGGAAAAAATGCGGATGCTCAAGCCCCATTCAAATGAATGGGGCTCGTACCCGCAGCAACGCGGCAGTGGCGTGTGGGGCTCATGCCATGGCAATGTGTGTCATTGTTTCCTTCTGTTGCAGCTTCCAGCGTATGCTGGAAGCCGCATAAAATGCACCCACGTAAAACGTGGCCGCACTGTATATTTGATTAACCACAACTTCTCATAGAGCATTTCCTGCTGCAACCCCTAAATTATGGAACAGTCTGCTAGAGGAGATCCCTCTTATCACCACCTTAGATGCCTTTAAGAAGACACTAAAGACAGATCTGTTCCGGCGGGCTTTCCCATTGGATTTGATATAGAGATGACGATTAAGACCCCCCTCTCTAAGTATGATGGTATATGAACTGATGTTTGGAGATTTTAATGAACTAATAGGGATGTATAATTCAGTATTAGTATTTTATTGATTGCTTAATTATAGTGTATCATTTTAATTATGTAATCCTGCTTCGATCCTTAGAAGAGGTGGGACATATAAATAAAAATTATTATTATTATTATTATTATTATTATTATTATATCACATTTTAGGTGTCATTTTGTGGAAACAAATAATACCGATTTCTTCATTGTTTACTTGGTGTGTTCGGAGAATAAAAATGAAGTTTTTAGATATTGCACATACTTTATGTCTTTGTAATATCAAGTAGTAAGACTTATTTTCTATGTATAGTGAGCCCTTGGCTTATGCGGAGATCTGTTCTGGACCCCCCCCCCCCCCCCATAATAATAAAAAAAAAAAAAAAAAAAAAAATTTTTATTTTTATACCGCTATTCCAAGATCATAGCGGTGAACAGCAAGTAAGCTAATTAGCAAGTAAGTAAGCCAAAATGTGCTTATGCTCAAGCTCCATTCACCCCACGCGGCTCTCCACAGGTTTGAGCATATGCTCAAACCCGCATATACCGTGCCCGTGTATGATGAGGGCGCACTGTACTTTTGTTTTCATAGATAAACACTACCATTGGTTTCAACTGATATACTGTGGAAATATCTCCCTTTCTGCCACTTTCCCCTGCATTTGTGGGACATCCCTTCACAATGTGGTATCCTATAGGTTATTTGGTTATACCTCCTGTCAGCCCCAGTGAATATAGTTGGTAATTAGAAACAGGAGGCATTCTGCCTCTCCCTCCCCAAATAAAGGCCCTTGACTATAAGACTTTGGGAGTAGCTGCTCTAGGAACAGGCAGTTAATATAAAACAATAAAGTCAAAGATCAATTTCCAGTCTCTCGCTTTGCAGATGCTTCATCTTGAAAATGTAAATATGAGACATTTTATTTTGGCATATGCCTTTTCCCTCTAAAGACAGTTAGCATTAGGTTTTTCGCAACCTATTTGATGGATCACTCAAAGGTGAAAAATGACTGTAAAAATGGGTAGGACTGTGTTTTGTACTAGGATCTGTTTCTCTTTCTCCATGCAAACCTTCCAACCTAGCTTGACTATAAATGCTTTCTATTTTTATTTGCCTGGGTGACATTCAGACTCAGGCTTTGTTTGTGTAGCCTGTTAATTTTCTTCTACATATCATTGCCTGACATCCTGCCATCCCATCTTGTTTTGGACTCAGCCTGCTTCCCTGAGTTTCTGTGTGCATGCTACATTCATCCTCATTCCAGCTCTTTTCAGTCAGTTCTCTTCATCATGGCTTCAATCATGCTCTTCTCTTGGATTAACATCCTATGATTCAGTCTCAGTTCTCCACTTTGTCTCTTTCAGTTCTACTATGACTTGCATTTGTTTTCACCTGTGTTAACCGATGAATGCTGGCATGCATCCATATATCCCTTACAAATTGGGGATATATATCCATGCCATGTTTCCTTTTTGCACAGATGGGCCAAGATGCAGGTAAGCAGCAAAAAAGTTAACACAAACCCAGATTAAAAAATGGTTGGGGTAAAATAGGGAAAGGAAAATTCCCATCCTTTTATCAACTTAACTAAAAGCTCATGGTAAATATTTGGCAGTGAGCAAGCATATGACTGTTCCATCTGCCTCCTGATTAGGGCCTCAAGGTAATCTACACACTCAGAAAAAGTATGTGGTAAGTACAGCAATCCTGCAATTACATTATCTTAGAAAACATATGGGGGAAATCACATATTAACCTTAAAAGGAATGAAATGACTATAATGTTATTTGATGTAATGCAACACCATTGCCTATCACTGTAAACAGATGTTAAGTTGTGTCCATGTGACTTATCTCTTGCAAGGCTGCTGGGTCAGTCATACAGTAAAATTTCTGCATGGTTTTCTTGAGATTAGTTATTTTTAAACTGCACCACTGCTATGTTAGGAAGCAGAGAATAGCCAAGTACTGTATTCTTCTGGTAAAAATTGTATCCATTTAAAGAAAAACACACAAATGTAGGTAATGTTTTAGTAGAGTGTTTAGCTGGACTGAGAATAATGGTAGAAGTGATTAGTGGTATTTACAGCTGGCCATTGCTTATGAGTGTGCCTCCTGGTATCATGATGAGTTTTAAGGCTTTTATCATATGAAGTTTAGCAAAATAGTGAACATTTTCTAACTTTTTCTAATTGTAGAAAATAATACTAATAATGGCCCAATCCTGTACATTCTTGTCAGTAAATTGCAGTAAACTCAACTGTATTTTTATTTTGATTAAACCCTTGGTTTTATGATATTTATATGCTTCCTTACACCATTAATTATTTAGGGTGACATAGGCTCACCATGTAAATATTTCAAAGAGTTCTATAAACCTCTCATACTAATCCAGCAGCACAGAATGTGAGTGCATAACTGATTTTTATTAGTAACTCTGTTACTTGTTGCATGTTTTAACTGTTACTGTTGTGCATACTATTTGTATATAATGTAGTTTAAGCCTATTCACATTTATTGGAAAGTGAGTTTTTTTGTTTTCACTAGGCTTACACTTCATAGGATAACTGCTTTAGTTCTCCTATTTCATTTTTTTATCCAGAAAGTATATAATCCATTTTGAGATCAAATAATCTTCAAGTTGGTTGACAGTTTTTGTTGTTAACTGCCATCACTTTGACATTGACTTATGGTGACCCTATGAATCAGAGTTCTTCAAGTGACCCTACCATAAACAGTTTTGCTCAGGCCCTGTAGGCTCAGAGCCATGGCTTCCTTGATTGTGTCTATCCATCTGGAATGCAGTCTTCTTGTTATCCAACTGTCTTCTATCTTAGCAAAGATTGTTCTCTCTCTTTTTTTACTCTTCTCATGATATGGCCAGAGTATGGCAGTCTCAGTTTAGTCATCTTGGCTTGTAGGGAGAGTTCAGTCTTGTTTTATTCCTTGGTTGATTTGTTTTATTGGCGGTCCATGGTATCCGTAGAACTCTTCTCCAATCCCATATTTCAGTTGAGTTGATTTTCTTTCTATCAGCTCTCTTCACTGTCCAGCTTTCCCAGCCATACATAGAAATGGGAAATGCAATGCCATGGACAATCCTAACTTTAGTATTCAATTATATATCTTTACACTTCAGAATTTTGTCTAGTTCCTTCATAGCTGCCCTTCCAATCCTAATATTCTGATTTATTGACTGCAGGCTCCAGTTTGATTAATGATGGAGCCAAGGTATGGAAAATCTTTAACTATTTTAATGTCTTCATGGTTTGCTTTAATGTTTAGTTATAAATGTGTTTTTGTGTTTTCCTCCTGTCTTTCTTCAACAATTTTTCCAAATCTGCTCTTTTCTGCTAGTAGTATGGTATCATCTGCATATCCTACATTGTTGATGTTCCCTCCTTCACTTTTCATGCCTCCTTCCTCTGAGTCTAATCCTGCTTTACATATGATAGCTTTATGTATGATATGTTTGGCATACAAGTTAAACAGATAGGGGAATAAAATGCAACATTGCTTGACATCCCTGCCAATTGGAAATAGATGTGATTTGGTACTGAGTATGAACTGTGTTTTGTTCAGTTAGATTTAATAGTAAGACTTTCACTTACAGGGCTTTTTAATGGACTTCCATGTAATAATATATAATTGTATAGCCAGAGTGTAACTGTGAATATATGTGCACAGGGAATCCTGATGTTAGCAGTTTCCTGATGTGTATACAAATCTGGGTTTGTATCTGTGTAGCCTACAAGTTGGGCCATAGTGCAACTGTGACCTGTGTTTTTCATCTTGTGTGGATGACTTGCCTGGGTCACTTCAGTTTGTTATAACATGATGATGAATTTGAGATTTTTCTTTTCCTACCTGAATGAACAAACCTAGCCTCTTAATATGATATGCATATTCACCTTTTCTCTTTACAAGTTAAATTTGTGTGCTAGTTTTTAAGTGTCCATCTAAATCTTTTCTAGCCCATTGAAGAAATTATAACAGATAATAATTATACTGTAGAACAAATTGTTCAAATCTGTTTTCCTATAGCATGGAAAATGTCTACGTAATCTCTTGAATGAAATATGTGACCTTTGAATCTAGAACAAAAGTTCCAAACCATCTCTTTTCTCCCCACAGCCTTAAAGTATGAATTACGTAGGACAGCTTGCAGGACTTTTGGTTACTGTTAAGGAACTGTACAAAGGCATCAATCAGGCTACGCTTTCAGGATGCATTGATGTAATTGTAGTTCGACAACAAGATGGTACATTCCTGTGTTCTCCATTCCATGTCCGATTTGGAAAGCTTGGGGTCTTACGTTCCAAGGAGAAAGTGGTGAGTACTGTGTATAGATGTATACAAGGTGTATAGAGATTAAAACTATTCTGTACATACACAGACCACAGCTTCAGTGTTAATGGGTCCTTGGTGAGGGGCTTTGGGAGTTTAGTATATAAATAAATAATAAATAAAAGTTTTATTTTTATACCGCCCTTCTTCAAATCAGGGCGGTGCACAACAGAAATTATACACTACAATAACCACTAGAGCAAGTACATTATACAAAAGCCATATCACAATAAAACCAAACATATTAAAAACATACAACCTCATGCCAGTCTACAATGAGCTGAGAGAGTAAGCCTGTGGGTCTATAATAATAATGCAAAGTCTTGGTGAGCTCTTCTTGAATATCTGAATCTGAAGCAAATGTGTCACAACTTTACTAAAAATGTAATGTTTTAAACAACTATGTCTGGGCCATGTGCCTTCCATTTAAACAAATGCATGATCTCACTAGTTGTATTTAGGAAACATAGTGAAACCAATTAGGAAATATCTAAATATTTTATTTTTATATATAATCATACATACAAACAATAAAAGCTCTAAGACTTAAAGTGGCAATCCTGCTTTTGTTCCTTTCTTTTAATTTGGCCTTTATGAGTATGGCGTTGCCAGCTCTTTTCTGTTGTGTCCCAACTTTAGCCAAAGAAGCATTACTGTTGTTCTTTCTTATCTTATTCAGCCTTCCTGACTTGTGTTCTTCTTACTGTAGTGGTGTACTATGTTCAGGTTGACCAGGAAGCCTGCCTGTGCAACTGAATCATATGTTCCCTGATCATACTTGCTGCAGGTGCCAGTCAGAAAAATCCAAGGAAGTGTGGTCATTCATTCAGCTCAATAATTTTGGGAGCACGTCTAGCCAGATTGCAGGTGTCAGAGGCTCTACTTTGGAGGCCATACTGTGCTGCACCTACCACTGTCCCCATACCCTACAACTCCCAAAATTTTGGCAGTCCACTTCTAGATGCCTCTAGTGAGTTGATTTACCATTTGGGGTCATTTTCAGGACAGGTAGGCCTGTTATACAGGCCATGTTTCAAATGACTTCTGGTCCCTTGAAAAAGCCCCCCCCCCCCCCCGTATTAGAAGCCTGTCACTCCCCCAGAAATGACCATTTGTGCTCTCTAGAGGCTTTGAAGGATTTGATTTGACAATTTTAGAGGCATTATTGAGTGGGGCAAAGCACTCTAAAATAACCTTTGAGTTGTATGTGGTCCATGGCCTGCACTTACACCCTTCCTTACACAGTGGTAAACAAGGTTGTGGTAGGTATTTTTCTTGTAAGTACATAAAAAGGCAATTATGTTTTCCACAGATTGATATTGAAATCAATGGAGAAGCAGTTGATCTTCACATGAAGTTGGGTGATAATGGCGAAGCTTTCTTTGTGCAGGAAACAGAAGAAAATTTTGTAAGTAGTATAATGTAAAACTCAAGGCCTTTTGTTCAGCTAGAACTTTAATAAAGAAATAAGATCTTTCTTTAAAAGAAATAGAAAAAAGGAATAAAATCAGTTTTAAAAAGGAGTTGAATATTGTTTGCTTTCAGTCCACATGTTAAGTCACAGCATTCTCCTAATCCCTCATTTTTTGATGTTACCACACCTTTTTTCTTTCTCTTAGTTGTGCTTTCTGTTCTTAATTTTTCTTTTTAATTTTCTATTTCTTCTCATACTTGCTTTTTCTCTCTTCTTTTCCAAAATTGGAAGTTGTTTTAGCTGGGTGGTGTTAGCAGATTGCAGGGGTTGGGGGGTGTTAATTTCAGAATATATTCTGGCAAAATTTGACAAAATTTCATTCATAATCAACCTGTCAATTTGATTTCAATGCTTTTTCTAGTTCTTCTAGTTTAGTGATCCACAAACTTTGGTCCTCCAGATGTTTTGGACTTTAGCTACCAGAAGCCCCAGCTAATGTGGCCAGCAGCAGCATGGAATTCTGGGAGCTGAAGTCCAAAACATCTGAAGGACCTAGGTGTGGGGACCACTGTTCTAGTCTATAAAATTGCTTAACATTTCCCAATACCACATTTGGGGCTCTAATTAATGTTATTTATAACTTGATTGCTCATTGTTAAAATAACAATTGTTGTGTTACTGATGTCAGAAGTAAGATTTATCATTGTCCTTGTTATTTTAAGTTTTAAAAATTCAAATACATGAGGGTATATTCTCTTTCAGCTTTGCTCACTGGGTTTCTCTGTAAAGCAGCAGATGAAGCCTAGGGCAGGGAGGTAAAGATGCAGTAAACTATTGGACTTTCACCCCCTTGACCAGGTGACCTATCTCACAGTCTGTTTGGTTTGAGCATGTGCATTTGAGGATGGGACACTCAGGAGGGATGATATCTACCACCTTGGTCATTTTTCCATCCCATGTTCAACCAATTCAATCTAATTATCTGTCATGGTATCAAGAAAATCCTAAAGAACTATCAGGAAACCACCTGGATCTGTCAGTCTCCTGGGACTGCCTCCCACCCTGCTAGGGCCCCAAATTCCAGTAGGTCTAAACCCCACCATATATTCAGCCATCTGCAACAAAACAAATTAGACATTTTTTCTACTCCAAGATCATCACTATCTAATCACCAATACAGCAAAGAAAATTAGGTCCAGAGTGTATCAAACAGTATGAATTGGGCTAGATACCACTTGGGACATAGCCCTGATTATCATGGCAATACATAAAGTACTGAACCACAGGGAAGTATGAATGATTAAATCCTCTAGCACAACAAGCTGAAGGAAGTCATAACACCGCTGATATCACTCCAAATTTCTCAGAAAAGAAGACTTAAACAGCAGAATGGACAGTACCATCAACAGAATCCCTATTTTTGTCTTGCCTTGTTGCAAGCATTTGGCAGTACTTTTGGTTTAGGTGTAATATTAAGATGCAGGTAATACAAATGGAAGGGGGCACTTATTATCTCCTTCTGAGTGGGGAAAAGGGTATATGAGCACAAAGCTTGCTGCATCTTTTTCTTGCTATCATCAACTGTAGCTTAATATGAAATTTGAATATAATTTGGGAGTACAAAACTTGGTGACTGTTTTGACAATCCTGGACATATTTTATATCCAGAAATTTACATGTGTCTGTGTGTGTCAGCATTCAATATTATGTGTCTGTGTGTGTCAACATTCACTATTTGTCTAGAAAGAGAGGAATTTTTTTAACCTTTAGGCAGTTTCTCCACTTTTGAGGATTTGAGTGAAACTTACGTCTGGGCATCATGACATGTTTTTGGAATCCCACATAAATTTGGACCTGCAACATGTGTGTCATATATTTATAATAGTCTAGTAATGCATATGTAATGCAAGTTATAGTCATTCTTGCCTAAATTACTTTTTAAAGGAAGAAGTACCTGCTCATCTGGCTACATCTCCAATACCCACAGAAGCACAGTTCTTCAAAGATACTGATGATTATTTGTTAAAGTCGGGTGCAAATGAAAGGATGTATCCAAGATCAGAAATCCCACAGATTGAAGAAACAGAGCCTATTTTTTCTTCTGGGTCAGTGAAGAAGAAGAAACGGAGGAAAAGAAAATGTAAACAAGATGCCAAGAAGGAAGATCAAATTTCTTCTCTTGGAATGGAAGAAGTCTTTGAAATGGAAATAAGCTCAGATGATGAGAGAAGTGTTCAGCCTGTGAGGTAAATGTTCACTTGCCTAAACTGTCACATTATGAAAAGCTCCATAGTGATATGTGTCTTACCGTATATACTCATGTATAAGACGACTTCTGAGGGCAGGTTTTGGGAGCAAAATAATATATTTTGATATGACCCATGGATAAGTCGAGGGTCAAACTTAGGGGCATGTAACAAAGGATCTAAATGGAGGGGAAAACAACACCACTTCACTTCCTTCTTCTCCCTCTCTGGACCTCTCCCAAGGGTCACAGTCTGGCCATGCAAAATGTGGAAAAGGGGGGCACAGACCTCCGATTTCCCTCCATTCCCCACAACTTCCCCAAGGCTGATGGTTTGCAAAAAGGGGAACAGACCTCTGATTTCTCTCGTCTCTCTCTTTCCTCCCTTCTCCACAATTTTACCAAGGCTCACAGAGAAATATTACCGTCTTGTCTCGTATATACGTCTACCTAGGATTTTGGAGCCCATTTTTGTGCTTAATATTTTTGACTTGTAGACGAGTTTATAAGGTATATTTCACATTGTGAAATTCAAAAAGAAATTTTCTCAAATTTTATGATAATACTGTTTAAATGTTTAATGTCTTAATGTTTAGATATTCAAAGTAAATAATAACATTTGAATCAAAAAGAGCTAGGTGAATGAATAATAGTAAAAGTTATAGTATCACAATTATGTTTAATTACAACAGAATTTTTATCAGGATAGACATACTGTACTTTTCTAACACCATAATTATCCACTTGAGATTATTTTTATTATTGTCAAACAGGAAAAATTAAAAAGTCTTATAAATGTGTGACATTAAACATACTTAACTCATTACTAAGTAAGTACACTACATTCCATAAATTTATTATGTACAGTGTGCCTTTTGTTTATGTGGGGGATCCGTTCCGGACTCCCCCGCATAAAACAAATAACGCCTATGCTCTAGCCCCATTTAAACGAATGGGGCTCGTGCACGTGGCAGTGCGGCAGCAGATGCACACCCCATTCATCCCTATGGGACGTGCCACCCCTTCCTCCCATAAAGTGTGCCTGCATATGACGCGGGCGCACTGTACATATTTAATCTCATACATTTATATGAGTTTTTCATTTTTACTGTTTGACAATAATAAAAATAAAATTCTAAGTGAATAATTATGGTGTTAGAGATATGTATCTATATTGATAACAATTCAGTTGTAATATAATTGTGCATACTATAACCTTTGTCATTATTCATTCACTCACAGTAACTGTTTTTGATTGATACAAATATTATTTACTCTTGATATGAATCTCCAAACATTAAGTAGTTAATTTAAACAGTGTTGTGGTAACTTTGGGAAAAATTTCTTTTGGGATTCCACATATTGGAGCAACTGAAGATACCTTTGTGAAGTCGAAGGCTTTCATGGCCGGCATCCATAGTTTTGTGTGGTTTTTTCGGGCCATGTGGCTCTTCTAGAACATGGCCACATGGCCCGAAAAAACCCACAAAAACTATAAAGATACCTTTGTATATAAGGGACAAAATGTTTCCATACAAAAACACAAAAGGTAATTGTGCAGCATATTTTTCTAGACTGGAGTGGGACTCATTTAACGTCCAAATGTTGCTGGACTGCAGATCACAGCAGTCCTAGCCAGAAAATTCAGTGGTGAGAAATTCTGAGTAGCAGTTCAACAATATCTGGAGGAGCATGTGAATCCCAGCCATGGTTTAAACCTAGAAGAAAAAATACAGTCTATCATAGAGAAGCTTTGGGACAAATCTGGTTCTGAAGGCACACATATCATTTTTTTCCATGCTGAGGCACAAAGAGATGCTCTTTAACCCTCCCAGATATCATGTGATAGTGAACAGTTTTCTGCCACAGCCTTTGCTGCTTTTTCTCTCCCTCTCCTTCCCCCCTCTCTCTGTGTGAAAGAAACTCTTTTTTGCCTCTGGCACAGCTCACAGTGTTGATTATATTATTTAGATCAAAATACAGTGGACCCTTAGTATCGGCAGGTTGGCAATCTGTGAATTTGACGACCCGCAGCTTGCCACTGCTCTTATTACTCAATGGCAGGGCTTGCACATGGATGTGCTAATGTGGGTGTTCACATCTTGCTACCATTACATAATATGGGATGCGACCATCTGTGTTTTTTGCCATCCATGTGAAGGCTCAGAATCAATCCTCTGTGGATGGGAAGGATCCACTGTATAGCCCCTTTTGAAAAGGAATTGTTGATCTATAAGGGAGGGTTGTCTCACAGCTTTCCTTTCATTTTTTTAACCCTTTGAGCATGTTAGCTACACTATGTTATCATGATTATTTCTGGAGACCTCATTTTTAATATGCTAATTCTTTATTTCCATAGAAGTTCTTCAGATTCTCCACCAAAAGATGAAGAATATAAAGAATCATTGATTTACCATTCAAAAGACCATTACCCTTTGTCAGATGGAGACTGGTCTCCTTTGGAGAAGTAGGTCATTTTCATATGAAGAACAGTGATATTACAGACTAATGATTTTCTGACATTAATATTATATAAGATGTAGCTATTTGCATCTGATTTCTACTGCTGTGGTTTACTGTATTTCCAAAGATGATATTTTCCTGCATTTAACTACTAAGCTTTCCTCATCCTAACATCTGATGTTAGAAGCTTTTTAAGGGTATGGGGAAGCCGTTACCTTAGTAACAGTGGGAACTCTTTTATGATATTTTGGTATTCTGAGCACTTTTCATATATCCTGAAATTGGCCAAGAACTAAAGCCCCTGTGCTTTGTAACTGAGAAGGATTGAATTTTTAGTGTTCATAGCCTGAGTGGAGTCAGCCAGACATGGCTCTTGGAATTCCAAGAAAAGGAGGCTGAAGAGGAACAATTGGAGGTTTGACTATCCAGCTGTCAAAATAGGATCAGTTAGAAATAGACATAGGGTTAGAGATAGGAATGGATATGATCAAAATAGATGGAGATAGATATTTAGTTGGATGGCAGCTAACAGGGTAGTGATGCACGGAGTAAAGAGTTCAAGGAAAATCTGAGATTTTGGTTCAGACTGAGTTGTTACCTTGAAATACATATGGGCCAGTGTCAAGTGATACATTTAACCTGTTTGTCAACATGCCTTTAGTAAAGCTTACTTGTCTGCCCTAGGTATATCTGCAATAATATCAGCCAGTATCAGTTACCTGTTCTTTTCAACAGTGGTGTATTTTAGCCATAGTAGAAGAGGGCAAATTGGAGAATGGTCATAGTAACAAGAAGATAGCCCACTGAAAGCTTGTGACACAAAGACTCCCTAAAGTATTGTAAACTGAATTGGTATGAGAAAGTAAAATGGAAATGGACAGTAACGGAGTTATGAAATCATACTGGACAAATCAAAGAATGTTCTTCCTTTGAGGCTTTAAAAACTATACTTCCTCCCTAAAAGAATACCATATATACTCGACTATAAGTTGAGAAATTTATGCCCCAAAATTGACTCTAAAATTTTGAGTAGACTTATATAAGGGTGAGTATATCAGTAGTGCTTAGAAAGGTCCTAAAGCAAGCAAGCTTGATGCCCCAATCTCCAGTGAACACCAATTCTTTCTTCCTGCAATCTGTTTTGCAAGCCTTTGCTTCCTAACATTTAAATCCACTTGCTTTTCTCTCTGCTCCGTTTTGCAAGCCCTGGCTTCCTGTGGAAAAACCTCTCCATTTAAATCCACTTGCTTCTCTCTCTGCTCCTATGGAAACAACTCTCCATTTAAATCCACTTGCTTCCTTTCTCAATCCAATGTTAAAACCTCGCCTTCAGCACCTGGGAATTGATTGGGAGAGGTACAGAGAAGGAGAAGGAGGGACGGAAGTGGTATTTCCCCCTTTCCATCCTTCCTTATAGCCCCCTAAGTTTTATTCTCGACTTGCCCATGGGTCATATGAAAATCTAGGATTTTGACCCTGAAACCTTCCCTCGACTTCTACATGAGATCAACTTGGTACACGAGTATATACGGTACAACCCATTTTTAGCTACAACCTGGATTGCAAGTTTCATACAATGTATTTGCATTACTATGAATATTCCAGTATGTGTCTTACTTCTATTCATTCCTATAAAATAGGAACAATTTGGTGACAGGGAGAAGTGTGTGTGTGTGTGTGTGTGTGTGTGTGAGAGAGAGAGAGAGAGAGAGAGAGAGAGAGATGTATTTAAATTGTAATAAATCTGTTTAGAAAAATCAACATTAATTCATTTGTTGTAGTTTTTAGTTTTACTCTCTTATCTCACAGTCTGGAACCCCAACTTGGCTTTCTGCCTTTGTACTGAACAAGTGGGCCTCTATTATACTGGAGAAAACAAATTGTAAAAGGAGATGTACAACGAATGCCTTGATACACAACTTTGTTGTTGCTTTTTACAGCCAAATTTGCAAGTCAACTTGTCCTAAAAGTGATTCAGAACTGGAAGTCAAACCTGCAGAGAGCTTACTTAGAACAGAGTCTCACATGGAATGGACATGGGGCGGCTTTCCAGAATCTACCAAGGTAAATATATTTATAAATAGATGTTGTTGTTTTTTTAAGGAGCATGTCTCATATGCTGAAAAACATGAGCTGTTGTGAATACTATTTTAGTAGAAATAACATGGATGCAGCCCCCTCTTGTGGTTAAAATTATTGATCCTCTTCTAAAAGAAGTTGTAAATAAATTTTGTATGTCTTGCATTACTGTGTATGTGACTGAACAAAGGAGTATCCTGCATAGCTCCTGCTATAGTATTTTGTGCCCCTGGCATCTCATGGCTGCTTGGGAATGGTTTTATTGTCATTTTTGGTGGGTAGGTAGTGCTAAATCTGGGAACAAATTAAGCAAAAGATCCAGTCGTTTGGTTGATGCAGATTGTGTGTCCTAAATGATAACAGCTTGCAATCTAGAGTAATTTTTCCTATTGTATCTTAGAAATCTAGACTTTAAAAATATTAAAGGTATAAATAGCTGCTTATAATATGCATGGTCACTTTAAATTATCATAATTTTATTTTGTATCTTTCTTGGGCATTGTGATGTTGAAGGCTTTCACGGCCGACATCCATAGTTTTCTCTGGGTTTTCTGGGCAATGAGGCTGCGTTCTGGAAGAGTTTATGCCTGATGTTTCACCTGCATCTGTGGCTGGCTTTCTGTGGCTCTCATGGACATTATTTGCGTAGAGTTATGCAAAATGAATTGGTATTCATATTGGAATTGTCTATATTATTATATAATACAGATAATGAATGAGATCAAGACATTTTTTTTAAAAAAAATTGATGATTTCCCTTTCAGATAAGCAAGAAGGAAAAATGGGAACATCCTAGAACAGCCACCATTGCTCCATCAGAGAAGACTCATTTCAGAGTTATATCTAGCATTGATGCAGTTGAAGATGATGTTTTGGTTAATGAGTCTGTCTGTACCGTCCTAAAACCTGAACCAAGAACTCACCCGCTACTTAAGGAGTTAGATATTAAAGAGAGACTTAGTACTGTACCAACAGAACCTGTTTTGGAAATACTCCAAAGTTCACCAGTATTAGAGTCTGATACTATCCCCAGTCCATTGGTAGATTCTCCATCAGATATTAAACCACCAGCAAAACTTGATTCTCCATCAAAGAAAAAAGGTATCTACCTTTGACTGGATTCCTGTTAACTAAATACATTTCTGTTTCTGCTTCTCTCCAAATATTTAACCCTTTTGTAGTAAACAGTGCTGTCTGTGTTTTTGCTGTTTTAGCCTTGGTTGCAACCATTTATTCAGCATTGCATAAATAATTAGGAATGGCTAACTGAGGCCTGAAAGAGAAAGGTGAAAAAAGCTCACTTCTGGGTGGCTTGGGGTATGGTAATTTTATGCCCCCAAGCTGCCTGGACCCAGAAAAGCTGCCCTAAAAAGGAGCAGTAAAAATTGCTCCTTTTCAGATGGCTGTTCGGAACCACAGCGGCAGGGCAGATTGGGGCCACACACATGCAGTTACTGCAGCTCTAGGGCAAGTGGCTCCAAGGAAGCCTCAATCCTCCCTTTTTGGGCGGTCTGTTTTGCCCTTTAGAGATCAAATTTTAAATCTCTCAGCATAAAGCTTATACTGTTTTCTTTTTCTCCTTCTGCAATGGAGGATATAAATTCATATTAAATAAAAACTGTACAGAGATTTAAAATGAATGTGTTACAATTAATTTCTCACATTTTAACACAAATGCTTAAATAGTCCTAAAGGCAATTCTGTGGATTGTAGTAACTTATAATAACTGGAGCCCTAAATATGTGTGTGAAAGGGAGACTGAGGGAAGGTGACTTTGCCATTCTCTCCTTTCCTTTGTAACATTTCTTTTGTAACAAAAGCATTTCTGAAGGAAGCTTCCTAAAGATTATGGGATGGAATGAAGGAGCTGGGTGGTGGTGGTGAATTGCCCTAATCAAGTTGAAGCAGTTCTTATGGCTCACTCATTAATTTTTTGTTCATCAAAAATTCTGACAATGAACACTTTGTGGAAATGTTACAATTTAGTGGTTTTTAATAAGCCTTTGCTGCCTTTTAATATATATTAATCTCTTGTCTAAAATGCACCCTTTCTTTCAGGAATACATAAGAGAAGCCAGCACCAAGGACCAGATGACATATATTTGGATGACCTGACAGCTTTGGAACCTGAGGTTGCTGCTCTTTATTTTCCCAAAAGGTATTTTGGGCACAGTCTGGCACACTTAAACATTTAGCTATATGCAGTTCTTCAAATGGATGTGAATAAGTGAATTCTAAAACTTTTTCTAGAAGGAAATAGATTCTTTAAGAATTTTTTGGTTTGCAAACCAGAAAAGTAAGCAGAGGCTTAAATAGGTCTTAGAAAATGCTTGTTTTAGCTTTGCTTTAAAGAAGTTTGAATCAAAGTTTCAAACAGTGTGCAGGCTCTTATATAAGCAGAAGAATAAGAAGTGCTGCCCCCTACCTGTTACAGAACTTTCTTAATATTTAAGGCATCCTTCCAAAGCCTGGTGTCCTCTAAGTCAGTTGGACTATAATGCTGTAGTTCTCTTTAACCTCAGCCAACATGACCAGCAGAATTATACAAAATGAAGTCTAAAACATCTGGAGGACACCAGGGTAGAGAAGGCTGCTTTAAGTGTCAGTAGTATGAGTGATTCTTTTGTTCTGATCAATAGATTTTTTTAATGCAAAGCACTGAACTTTAAGGCATGGTACTTTTGACTTGTATATCGTACGAGCATTTAAAATACAAATAAATAAAATATAGTCTTGCATGCTAAGCTCACCTGCTCCTTATTTTCTATGCAGTCAGTTTTAATGTTTTTTACTCTGTCTTCTTTCTGCATAGGTTTTGAGTGTCACTGATATACTGAAGAAGAAATTAATTATTTATCATAATTTTAAGGATGCATTCCATAAACCACTTATTTTCATCTTTCTAGATTACTGCACTGCACTCTTATAGCGCTGCTATTCCACTTTTACTGTTCTGGCTGCCTCTTGTTGCATTCTGGGATTTGCAGTTTAAGGAAGGGCATTTAGAATTCTCAGCCAGAGAGCTATTAGGCCTCACTGAACTACAAACCCCAGAATGCAACAGGAGGCAGCCAGAGCAGTTAACATGGAATAGCAGCACTGTAGGAGTGTAGTGCAGTAATGTGGTTAGATTTCCCCTTTCTACTAAAGAAGAAACATTTCAAAATAAGTTATAGAACATCTTTAAATTCATCTCACTTTTTACACAGACAATTAAGCCATGCAATCCTACCTACCTACCAGTCATAGAGTTGGAAAAGATCACAAGGCCATCCAATCCAACCTCCTGCCATGCAGGAATGCACAAAGCACTCCTAGCAGATGGCTATCCAGGCTCTGTTAATAACCTCTGAAGAAGGAGACTCCGACACACTCTGAGGCAGCCTATTCCACTGTCAAATAGCTCTTACTCTCAGGAAGTTCTTCCTAATGTTGAGGTGGAATCTCTTTTCCTGTACAGTGGTACCTCGGGATACGAAATACCCAGGTTACGAAATTTTCGGGATACGAAAAAATCCCATAGGGAATCATTGTTCCGGGTTACGAATGTTTTTTCGGGATACGAAAAAACTTTTGGTGCTTTTTTCGGCTTTTTCGCACGGAATCGCGGCTTTTCCCCATTAGCGCCTATGGCAATTCGGCTTACGAAGGCTTTTCGGGTTACGAAAGCGGCCGCGTTACGAATTAATTTCGTAACCCGAGGCACCACTGTAGTTTGCATCCATTGCTCTGTGTCTTAGTTTTTGAAGCAGCAGAAAATAAGTTTGCTGCCTTTCAAATGTTTAAATGTAGCTACCATGTCACCTTTCAACCTTCTCTTCTTCTACCTAGCCCCCTAAGCTTCCATCATAGGGCATGGTTTCCAGACTTTTAAAAAGAATGCCGCTGTACTTTCTTCTGTTGTGATAGCCTAAGCCATTTCTAGCTTTATTTCCCAAGTCACACACTGAAAGTCCCTCCCACACTGCCACCATATTTGGCTTGTTATAAAGTGACCAAGTTGTTGCTCTTGTCAGTACATACTGGGAAGCAAAAATATTGTAAAGAAGCAAAAATGCCTTTTCTGCCTGATGGTCTCTAAGGCCCGTTACAAACGGGCAGGAAAGTACGCTCGGAGCGCGTACTAGGGTTAGAAAGGGGCGGTGCTTCCGCACCCCCTAACCCTAGTGCGCGCTCTGTGCGCACAAAATGGCGGCTGCCGTTCCACACGGCCGCTGCCATGAGGACATCACGACCGTGCCGCCTCTATACGGGGCAGAGCAGACGTGACATCCTCGCTCCGCGCCAGGGAGCTCCTTCCTGGTTTGGTCCGCTGGGCGCAGCCTGCACACGGCTGCACCCAGCGGACCAAAGGAGAAAGGGGCCAAGCGGCCCCTTTCTCCTCCTCCCCGCTGCCGCGGGGTGTCCTTGGGGCTTGAAGCCCCAGGACACCCCTTTCCAGGCTTCAGGGAAGGGGCCTTTTGCCACTTCCCCGCAGCCTGAAAAGCAGTGGATCGGGGCCTCAGCGGCTGCCGCTCTGAACACTGAGGCCCCGATACAGCAGGGAAAGGGGCGGGTGCAGCCCGCCCCAAACGGGCAGTCTGTAACCCGCCTAACTCACAGAATTGGGTTACCCTGCACATGCTCAGTGCATCTTCAGAACCTTCTGGATTAGTTCCATGTGCTTTTGTGTGGTAGATTCTCCCACCCTCAGCTTTAGCCCTCACTGTTCCTGCTTATTTACCTCAGTTCCTTTTTGTCTGCCACATGAGCAGCATCAGAGGAAGCTCTCTAGCATATTTGTCTCTTTTTTCAGAAAATATTTGCAGTTCAATGAATTTGGCTAGGTCTTTGATGATTTCGCCATTACCTTCTGATTTGGCTTCTTGAGATTTATTCAGCTTTGAGCTGGCTTGTCTATCACTGTTCTTTCGAACATCCCTCAGCTCAGCTCTTCTCTCAGTCTCTTGATAACTGAGTTGGCCCATTCATCATTGTCAGCTTTCTTTATTAGTCAAGATAGTGTTGTCTGCTTCTTTTAAGAGGTCTCCTTACTGTAGGACTAAATTGCCTGATTGTGATGGCCACTCCTGGTGTCTCCTGTGCCTAGGAAAGAAGCATAATGTGCGAACATACACTCACTGCAAGGTGTTTACACCCCAGGCCCCAAAGAATTTGGAATCATGCCTAAAGGCTGTGCTATTTGAGCAGGCCCTAAAACCACACAACTCTAATGACAACAGTGTCTGCTCCATTTTTGCTAGTACACATATTTTTGTAAGCAGTTTCCTCATATCATGTGTTTTCTGTACATATTCTAATACATGCTTTTTTGGAGCACATTTGTCTCCTATATATGTACCTTGTACACATTTTTTGTTCGATGAATATTGTCACATAATTCTTAAAAGAGCAAATGCTGAAGTCTCTCTTTCTGGCACACAAGTCCAGTCAGGAATGGTAAACATGATACGCTTGTTTCAAAAGGCAATGAACAGAAGTATCCCCATTTACAAAAGTAAATGTCTACTTTACTGTTTTCAGTGACTCTGATCCAGGTACCAGGCAGTGGGTGGAGTCTGATACCCTTTCTGGTTCCCAGTCTCCACAGTCAGTGGGAAGTGCTGCTGCAGATAGTGGTACAGAGTGCATGTCCGATTCTGCAATGGATTTGCCTGACGTCACATTATCTCTTTGTGGAGGTCTTAGTGAAAATGGGGAAATATCTAAAGGTATGTACGAATGCCCTGTTTTAAAATAAGGTTTTGTAGCATTAATTTGCATAACTTTTAAACAATAATTTATTATGAAACAAAATGCATAATCAACATGTAGCACATATGAAGTGTTTTAAGAATTTGCTTCACCATTAATATAGCTCAATTTCAGGGGTCAATCTACTGTTAGCATTTTCACAAAATACTATTGGATTTCTATTTTGGCATTTGGAGTTTCTTACTGGCTGTTATATTAGTGAGTGAGTTTGAGGGCTAAGTTATCACTTGATAAATGATATTGTCCTTCAGAATTACCCCTGCGTTTCATCATGAGATACGTCTACCTTTCCATATAAAAATTATGGTGTTAGATGATTTCTCTGCCCCATATCAAGAAAATTCCCTGAAGTTGTGTGATCTACCCTAATCACTGTATTTTCCATACCACTGAGAAACTATACCTAAGAGTTGGGGAACCTTGAGAACCAGTATGGAGTCTTGGATTCCATCCCAGGAGAAATGAAAGGCAGGGTATAAATCCAATAAATAAAATAAAAATATGGGGTGTAGTGTTGTGGATTGCAGCAGCTCAGAGGGACTGGTGAAAACTAGAGCCCTGCCATACATGCAGTAGAAGTACTTTCCTCTTATCACAAGCATCTTTGGATGCAAGGTGATCATGCCAACAAGTATGAAAAAATGTACAGGTAATAAAAATTTTGCCTGTTTACATGTATCAGAATGATGAAGTGGTAAGTAGGAAGCTGTCTGCTTAGAAGAAGCTGTTATATTAGCTATGCTTATTGTAGTGGAGCCTTTAAAACTACAGTTAAGTGCTTGAATAAGAAAATTAGTGAATTCTAGCTAAACAAATGTTTATAAAGTGCAATGAAGACATTTAGAGGCAAATGATTTTTAAATAGTCACAGTACTGTTTTATCTGAATGGTGCCATCAGACTTTCTTCTGGAAATTCTGTAAGTTGTATATACAGTGGAACAATTGTATAAATATGTGCTGTGGTATAAAGCTGCAGCCATTAACATTTCCTTCTTCTTGATAGCAAATTAACATTTGATCTATGTGGTAAAACTGTTTCATAAATAAACTGACATTTAAAAAGAAACAGTTTAGTTTAAGATACATGGCTTCTCCTTCACCTTTTTCTGCATTAAACCACTGTCTGTCTTTGAAGCCTTCTGTATATTCGCCATGGACATAAACATGAGAAATGAGAATAGATGAGGAACACTTGTTACAGGAATGTCTCATTTTGTTTTAGCATATTGCTTACTTTCTTACCCCATTGATCATTCCATGTTTGAGGCAATTGGTAGTAAGACTATTGAGTTTCAAAACAAGGTGGTATTGACCTATATCATGGGATGGAATGTGTAACCTCCTACTGAGACATTATATATGTAAAACACTGGGAAGTGCTAATACATCTCTTTCTTCCTGGCACATTTTATATCATGAAAAGCTCCAATCTTTCTATAGGACATATAGTGGACCCTTGTTATATGCTGGGGTTTGGTTCCAAGATCCCCCATGGATAACAAAACCCATGTATGCTCAGATCCTATTAAATACAAATTGGTGTATAAGAAGGGTCAACTGTACTTCTGAAATTGAATCAGTATTCCATCTAGAAGAATATTCTGCTTTTCAAGGAGATCAGTAACAGGACAGAGAACTCCATTCCTGTTTTTTCCACTTCTAGCTTAATTCCAAGTGGCTGTTTATTTTCTTTTTTGTTGAAAGCTACTTTTCAGGCCTTTATGCCAACTTTCCTCGTTATTGCCTTCAAAGAGTTTATGTGAGACTGTTTGAATTTGAATTGGAAGGTACAGTACTAGGAAATATATTCAGCAGGTGGCAGTATGTATAGGCTTTTTAATATCTGGACAGAATATAAATATTTAATTTAGATCAATCCACTTGTAAATAGCCTGTAATGGTACAGTTACTATAACAAGAAGTAGATTAAGTCATTGTTTGTAAACAGGAGCAAAACATTTTAATCAACTGATACAATCTCTTTGTATTGCAGAAAAATTTATGGAGCATATCATTACTTACCATGAATTTGCTGAAAACCCAGGACTTATAGACAGCCCTAATCTGGTAATAAGGATATATAACAGGTAATATTCCCTGACTCTTCTATTTCTTTTGCTACAGTGTTTCATAATAATTTAACTTTTGTGAATAATTTTTGCCAATTTGCAAATGTTGTCCTGCAGTAGTTACACTTTATCAAATCTGCCAAAGGAATTAGAAAAGACTATCACAACTAAGGCACTCATCTGTGTTTAACATAGTTACCATACTTCTACTGAGAATATGTTTTGTACTAGAGCCATACTTTTAAAAAAGCTGTTCTCTGTATAACAGGTATTATAATTGGGCATTGGCTGCTCCCATGATTCTCAGCTTGCAAGTGTTCCAAAAGAGCTTGCCACAGGTAATTCCATGACAGTAAATACTGCAGTCACCAGCTTTGATCAACCATAGGGGCAGAGTAGAATAGCAAAGGTCATGCTCTCTTCTCACAGCAGAGTCACAATGGAAGCAGGAGTTGAGGTGATATGGTGTGCAAATTTAGGTTGTGCCTTATAACATGTATTTGGTGCATCTCCTTATTTTGTGAGGGGAAAAGCATTGCAAATGACACAGAGTAAGATACAGCTGACACCGTACACTCCCTCTGAAAATTGTATACCTGCATGATGCAGCAGTTACATTTAGGAAAAAAGATTCCATCTGCATGAATAGGACCTTTTTTCCTAAGCAGAATTATTGGGTGAGAAGGAGAAAGAATGGGGAGGGCTTACTGTAGATGTGTGTAAATTAGTAGTAAGGATGGATGGATGAAAATGAATGGGGTTGCATGTGTGTGTGAAAGGAATTTGTCATCCCCACCTCAGTCTTCCCCATTGCTGGTATTTTCTTGCTAGTGTATTTTCTTGCTACTATTGTGATTTGGCTCCTATTACTGGTCATCCAGTGAACTGAAAAAGGAAACAACTACAAAGTCAGAGTACTCCATAAAAAAGGAGTGGCAGGCACTGGTTTGACAAAGATATCTTGCAACGTGCTTTAATGGAATGGTTCTGATAGAAGCAGGTAACATTAGCTGCTTTCTGGAGAAGATTCCACACTGGGGAAAGCTTCACCAGTTTAGGTATACCTCTCCCATTTTAGTAGTTTGTTGAACTGAAATAAGAAGACAGGCACATTTCAGAAGTTCAGTATGATCAAACATGCATGTATGCAATACTGTACAAGCAGTTTTCAACAAGAAGACAAACTTGTGTATTCACACTAAATGTTGATGTGTTTAGGCTACAGTTGAATCTTGGATTAAAGATAAAATGCCCAAAAAATCTGGGAGATGGTGGTTCTGGCGTAAGAAGGACAGCTTGATTAAACAGGTAACATGAACTTCTCAGCTTATGGTACTGTGTCAGGTCAGATGTAGCATCCCCAGGTTTATCAGTCATAATTTATTCTCTTAAGATATTAAGCCAAAAATTAGCACTGGGCTTTCATACTCTTGTTCTGTGTACTCATTGTGTGCTGATTTCAGTCCAGAAGAGGAAATTGTGGCTGAATGGTGGTTTCCTGACTAGAACCTTAAACACATTGTGATCCTGGCTTAAGATCCTAGTTAGTTAACTGTCTTTGAACCATAGTTCCATGATTTAGACTTAAAGATGAACTGTGGTTTAAAGAGATTCAAGATTGCCATACTGAAGCCAGGAGAAAAAAAGAGGAGAGAACACTCATTTCTGAATTCTTAAGCTGTTTGGGAAGCTTTAATTATTATATGTGAAACATTTCACAATTGCCTTTCTGAAAACTTATTTTCTCTATGCTTATCAAATCGTTGGCAGTTAGTGATCAAGTGTAATTTAACTCAGTTTAAATACTTGATTATATTGTCTTGAAGCTGTTCTGATTTTTTTCTAATGAAGTAACAAAGCAGAATTCTTTCCCTCTTCCTTGTAGAACTCAAATTGTACATATGTCATCTTATAATGACAGTACTTTATAGCCAATAATGTGGAGCTGGAAAAGGGAAATTCTTAGAATAACATATTTTGACATGATACCCATCGAAATGTGGTGTGAGAAGCTCATGAGTCTTTTTTAAAATCTAGTTCTTCATTGCATAAAGACCTAATAATAATAATAATAATAATAATAATAATAATTTTATTGAATTGTTTTTATCTGTCACCTCTCTAATATAAACGTATCAAGTTAAAACCAACACTTTTAATACAAGACTGCTACAGTTTTAATACAAGACTGCTGTCAAGTAATGCTGATCCTGTTCTAGAAAAGAAATATATTTGTATAATCTATTTTTCTTTTTTTAAAAAAATCTTTTTCTGCATAAACTATTAAAAACTTATTTTGGCTAAGGAACAGAATGGTTTATTTTTCTATATTAATTCATAACTTGTTATTTGCACAATAACCTGGCAGCCTGTTCAATAAGTGTTGCAAGCTGGTTTTGGTTTAGCAATTAATTATACATGCAGTTTCATCTTACGCGAATAAAGAGTTAAGTTTTGTGAAGTATGATGAATGAAATCACTGGCCCTGAAGTAGATTTCAAATAATTGATCAGTAAGTACTGCTGGGGTTTTGTTTTGTTTTGTTTGTTTTTTGGAACTAGATTGACATGTCAGTCAGAAATACTGCAGGTTTTCTTTCTGTTCAGGTGGCAGTACTAAATGCTGTCCTATGCTGATGTGGTCTCAATGTGCTTTTCATATATTAGCTTCCAGAGGCAAAGGAAGGGAAATCTGAAGCTCCAAAAAATGACTCATCAGCCAGTGCAAAGGAAGAAGTTGAAAGTCGGTATGTTTATTTTGAAGCATTTTGTTTTTAGAGTCAATAGCAGGGGTAGGCAACCTTTTTGAGCCGGGGGCCGGGTTGCTGTCCCTCAGACAACTGGGGGGCCAAAGCCGGGGGGGTGGAGCTTCCACCCCCGGCGGAGGGGCCGCGTGCCGGGGCGGAGCTTCCACCCTGGGTCGGAGTTTCCACCCCCAGGGGCCAGGCCACCTCCTCTTTGCCGGCCCCTGACGGGGCCCCAGGCCCCGTCAGAGGCCGGGAAAGAGCCGGTGGGGACCGCCAGCGCTGGAGGCCTCCCCGTCTTTGCTGGCCCCTGACGCCAGAGGCCCGCTGCTGCCGCAGGAGCCCTCCAGGAGGGCCCCAGCGACGGCAACTGGCCTCCCAGGGGCCCGCTGCCACCGTCGGAGCCCTCCTGGAGGGCCCCAGCGACGGCAATGGGCCTCCCAGGGGCCCGCTGCCGCCGTCGGAGCCCTCCTGGAGGCCTCAGCGAAGGCAACGGGCTTCCCAGGGGCCCGCTGCCGCCGCTGGAGCCCCCCTGGAGGACCCCAGCGAAGGCAACGGGCCTCTGAGAGGCCTGCTGCCGTCGCAAGAGCCCTCCTGGAGGGCCCCAGTGAAGGCAACGGGCCTCCCAGAGGCCCACTGCTGCCGTCGGAGCCCTGGGCGCCGCCATTTTGGGGGGGAAAATGGCGGCGAAATCTTGTGCGACCTCCGGGAAGGTCGCGTGAGATTTCGCCGCCATTCCCCCCAATGATGGCGCCCATAGCGGGCAAAAGCCGCAACCGGCGGCGGTGGCGGCAGGAGGAGCCAGGGGCCGACTTAAAGGCCTCCGTGGGCTGGAGGTTGCTGACCCCTGGTCAATAGCATAGAAATCTGCTACTGAATAATTTGAGAAAGGGTTATGGCCTAGTGGTAATGCATATTCACTTAATACCGAAAGTTTCTGGTGTTTCTAGGTATCACTGAGAAAATCCCTGAGACATTGAAGAGTTGTTGGCAGTCAGTGTAGATAGACCAATAGTCTGACTTAGAGTGAGAAAGGAATAATAGGAAAGTATTAAAAGAAGGAAGCAGTGAAAGAATATTAACTTATAATTAAGTAAGTTAATTATTATTAACTGAATAAAAAAACTGGGTAGTAAATATGGATCACTTCTTCAGTACATGACAACAGCAGCAAGAATATTGTTTGCTCTAACTTGGACTAAAGGACTGACGATGGAAGAATGGATTCTTAAGGTTGCTGAGCAGCCAAATTAATGTGAGGTCTAAAGGATAAGCTAACTGAAAGCTTATTGGAAATGTTGGAAACAATGTATGGATTTTTTGAGCAATAAGTAATATAATGATGTAATAATCAGTGGCTATGGATATAGTAATTTTAGTAGGATTATGTAATTAAAAGTGTAAAGGTAAATTCCCCCCCCCCCCCCTTTTCTTTTAATTACTGTCAGGCTGGGGAGGGGGACAGGTCAAGGACCTACTGCATATTAGTTATATCTCTTTTTTCTTTTTCTCCTTTTTTCATTATTTCTGTTTCTTTGTCTTTGATTGTTTATTACTTTGATTGTACATTACATTGTTCTCTCTAAATGTTAATAAAATTTAATCTAAACAAGAAAATAAATAAAAATTAATTTCAAAAGTTAAAATCCTCTCTGCCCATTGTGTCTAAGGCTAAATTGATTACAAAGGCATATAGGCACCTGTTTTCATAATGAAGGGAAACAGCATTTTTGCTTTCATTGCCACCCTAAACTCAAGCTGGGAAATATGCTTATCTTTCAAGTTTTATTCAGAAAGAGTCCTGCATGTCATAGAATGTATGAAAATATATTTAAATTGTTTCTGAAGTGTCTGATATGCTGTTATTTTAATGTCATGTTAGGCCTTTAAATGATGATTCTTCTACTGATGATGAAGGATCACAAGAACTGAAAGAATCCTTAAAAATAGATTCTTCACTTGAACATACAAGCCACGGAAATACGACTTCTTATAAAAAGTCTCTTAGGTTGTCTTCAGATCAAATTGTAAGTGATTGGTTCTTTTAAGTGCCCTCATAATTTTAAGTAATTCTGTATCTAATTCAATAAAACTTTCAGAGAGAGAGAAAACAAGAACAAATAGTGGTGTTTCTAGGATAATTGAATACTGGAATTGATAGGGCAATTTTTGCAACTCCAAAGAAATCTTTCTACACCGATATAGATCATATAATTGTAGAGTTGGAAGAGACCACAAGGGCCATCCAGTCCAACCCCCTGCCATGCAAGAACTCTCAGTCAAAGCATCCCCGACAGATGGCCATCCAGCCTCTGCTTAAAGACCTCCAAGGAAGGAGACTCCAGTACACGCCGAGGGAGTTTGTTCCACTGTCGAACAGCCCTTACTGTCAGGAAGTTCCTCCTAATGTTGAGCTGGAATCTCTTTTCTTGTAGCTTGCATCCTTTGCTCCAGGTCCTAGTCTCTGGAGCAGCAGAAAACAAGTCAGCTCCCTCCTCAATATGACATCCTTCAAGTATTTAAACAGGGCTATCATATCACCCCTTAACCTTTTCTCCAGGCTAAATATCCCCAGCTCCCTAAGTCATTCCAAATAGGGCATGGTATCCAGACCCTTCACCATTTTAGTCACCTTCCTTTGGACACGCTCCAGTTTCTCAACATCCTTTTTAAATTGTGGTACCCAGAACTGTACACAATATCCCAGGGGCCTGACCAAAGACACTTCTATTGATGCAGCCTAAAATTACATTGGCCATTTTAGCTGCCTCATCACACTGTTGACTCATGTTCAACTTTTGGTCTACTTGGACTCCTAGATCCCTTTCACACATAGTCTCCTTAAGCCAGGGTCCTCCATCCTATATCTATGCATTTCGTTTTTCTGCCCTAAGTGCAGTACCTTACATTTTTCTGTGTTGAATATCAATTTGTTAGCTTTGGCCCAACTTTCCAGTTTATTCAGGTCATTTTGAATTTTGGTTATGTCCTCTGAGGTGTTAGCTACTCTTCCTAATTTGGTGTCATCTGCAAATTTTATAAGTATACCCCTAATTCTATCATCCAAGTCATTAATAAAGATATTAGATAGCACTGGGCCTAGGACAGTACCCTGTGGCACCCCACTGGTCACTTCTCTCCAGGATGAAAACAGAAATATGTTTCTTTAGTTCCATAATTTGGATCTGAGTGATAGGAAATCGTTGATAAAAATCATGTTTCTGATGATAGGCACAGATTATAGGAAAATAGGCATAAAACTATCAAAAACACATTATAACAAAATTATAGCAACAACTATATGTTTTTTAAAAGTATGTTTTGGCTGAGGGAAATAATGTTTTATCCCATTGTTAAGTTGGTAATTACTTTGAAGTGGTAATAGTGATACATCATTTGATCTACCTTATCATTTGACTCATGGGCGGGTTACAGACCGCCATAAGGGATGTCCTTAGGACGTCCCATTTTGAAAAAGGGGCGTCTCTTCCAGACGCCCCTTACCCTGTTATGGACAGAGTCCGTAACAAATGGCGGCGGCTGTTCCACACGGCCGCCGCCATTTTGATGTAATGGATGCTCTGCGTCCACACGTCGCGGCCCGGAAGTAACGCGAGTGCGCGCTTTGGCACTTGCGTCGTCTCTTCCGGGTTGCCGGAAGGAGCGCGATTTTCGCGCTCCTTCTTTGCAGCGCGGAGGAGTCGCACAGTTTGGCTGCTGCGACTCCTCCGCGCTGCAACCGGCAGCGGCCCAAGACCGCCCCTTTTGGGCGGTCTGTAACGGGCCAAGGATTTATATTTGTTAAGGTTAGCATGTAACAGCTGTCATCTTATGCTAAGTGAAATAACTAGAAAGTAGAAAATAATTTTAGAAGATTCATAATGTTCCTAGTGCCCTGGAAAGCAAATAGAATAAATCCAGGTTTTAGTGTGATAGACACTTCAGTTTTAAATGTGTATTAACTTTTATTTTGGTCAAATGTTACTGGCTTGCATGCTTGGTACCCTTGCCTCATGAATGCATCTCATAAAATAGAATAAATTGGTTCTGCTTCCACCCTAGTGTTGGATGTGGTGGTTCATTTAATTTGGAGAAGGCAGGTCCTGGTACAATCCTGAGATGTGACTTGTGTCATTCCTGTGTGCTCACTATTCAGGTCTCACCATTAAGTGATTGCTTCCCTTACCACCTTTAGCATATTGTTTATAGATGGTAGATTTTCTAAACATCATTTACAATTATTGCACAAAGATCTGGAAATGGTGCCAGCTTGAAATATTCAGTGTATTATCTGAATGTTTTAATTTTAGCATCAGCATAGGAAGTATTTTGGAAAGAAACTAAAAACGTCTTGTTGTTGTTAACATTATTGTTTCTTTTTATTTTAAAGGAGAAACTGAAGCTCAGAGATGGACCAAATGATGTTGTGTTCAGCATTACAACCCAGTATCAAGGAACCTGCCGTTGTGCAGGGACAATATATCTGTGGAACTGGAATGACAAAATAATTATTTCTGATATTGATGGCACAATAACTAAGTAAGCTACAGTTTAGTTTTACTCTACTGAATCATTGCATTGTTGTGTTAAACTAATTTATGTAGAATAATCTCTATAATCAGCCTGATCAGGTTGCTCACACAGACACCGACCCTGGGCTCCCATCCCTCATCTTGTCTCTAAACCCTTTAAACCACTCCCTGGCTTTATTATTTGAAGGCCCTGAGCTGACTAAACATTGGACCAATGAATATGTTCTGTGCTAGGTTTGGTTTTGTATATGCATGACCAATTTCCTCTAAAACCTTCAACAATCAGACAGAGATGTAAAGAACAACAACAGTTTACTGAATCAAAAGCTGCTGATGGTATCAAGCTTGTAGGTTCACTCAGTACTTATTGTAATGTAAAAAACTGTTTCTGTTTAAAACTCTCCATACTCTCCCTTCAGATACTTAACCACCAACTTCTCCTCCCTAGTTGTCAACTCAGTAAGATCAACCATATTCCCTATCTCATTTGGACTCCTTCTCTATCTGATGGTTAAACAACCAAGCCTCCTCATTTTAGATCCTTCTCCTTTAGCATCCCTTCACAGTATTCAAAGGGTGTGATTGGCCAGTTATATGCTGGGCATTTGTCCTGCAGTCCATCATACCCTACTGTAAGATTTTGTGCTAAAACCAAGTAATTTGACTTAAATTCTTCTGTTCCTACCTCGCAGCTACTTCTGTGCAAAGTTTTATATTTTATAGCTAACAGTATAAGCAAGAGAAGGCAAGTGTTTAATTAGAAAAAGAAATATGGTAGGTGTATCTTGAATAGAATATTAATTTTATTTATTAGATAGACTGGTATCCTGTCTTTTGTGCAGTGAGCTCTTCGTCACTGCTCTGTCAACTTGCATTAGCTGTTCTTACTCTGTTCAATTAAAATGTTTGTTCACACTGTTCTATTTCTAACTTTTCCTGGTTTAGGTCTGATGCTTTAGGACAAATTCTCCCACAGCTTGGCAAAGATTGGACTCATCAGGGTATTGCAAAACTCTATCATGCTATTAATGAGTGAGTATATTGCTTATGAAAGATTTATGGTACATGACAATAGCTATAAGCCTGAACTTAATGTTTACATATTTTCATGGTTTGGGCTGATGAAAGATGTATGTTAAAGTTCTTTACTGTAGAGTAAGCAAAGCAGTTCAGATGTAAAAGTTATCCACATAGAAATATGTTGGAAGTTTTAAGGCAGTTCTGCTATGATTCTTATGATAACAACATAAGCAAGCATGAGTCGGATGTTGAATTTGCAAGTTGAAAAGAAGAAAATGTCACTCAAATGATCTGAAAGAAAGCTAGCTAGGTTTCTTTTTCTTCTCATGCTAGCTGAGAGAGAGAGAGGGAGAGAGAGAGAGTAATGGTTTTAAAAGGTTTAATGCAGCCTGATGGGTTGTTCAATCTTCATAAATCCAGCTTGATCTGGTATTTTAATGTTTTAAAAGTTAACCTCATCACAGAGATGTTTCTGACTTAATACACCAGCTAAGCATTCTATTCTTTCTTAGGAATGGCTATAAATTTCTGTATTGCTCTGCTCGTGCAATTGGAATGGCAGATATGACAAGAGGATACTTGCACTGGGTCAATGACAAAGGAACAATCTTGCCCAAGGGTCCATTGATGTTGTCTCCTAGCAGTTTATTTTCTGCTTTTCATAGGTATGTAAGCTAAATGTAAACAAAGTATATCTTAGCATCTTTATAACTGATTGTACAATATCATGTAAGGAACTGAATGAAATAACTACTTTTGACACCAGTGATGATTTGGTTGTACAATTGCATATTACGTGATGCTCCTGTCAAATGTAGCATTGAATTAAAAACAAACAAATTCCTGACTGTGGAGAAACACTGGCAAAATGGATTGTTCACAATAACCAGTTGGAGTCAGGCTGGCAAAAAGGTGTGGGCCTGCCTGATGAATGGCTATAAAAGGAAGAGAAGCTGTTAAGAAGGATGAGTGTGTCTTAGAACTGCCAGGAGGATAGTTGGAAATAAAGTTTCAGCCTGAATGGGATTCAGACTCCCATATAAGGAGAAAGGGATTTAAAAGGACAAAGGAAGTCCTGTGAAATCAGTTCAGAATACACTCATCCCCCATATTTGTGGCTTTGATATTTGCAGATTTGATTAATATGTTCACTTGAGGAATATCTAGGTCCTCCAGTGCATCTCTGTGGTCAACTTTAACTAGAAGTTGCACTGAAAGACCTAGAGATTCCTAGAGAGAATATTCTACTAGGCATTTGTAGCTCCTCCAGTGCTGTTCTGTGGTCAGTGTCTGTCGGACGTTGACCACAGAGTTGCACTGGAGGACCTAGAGATTCCTAAAGAGGTGTCCTCTCAGCTAAAAACATGGTGTTTTTGTTATTTGTGGCCTTTCCATATTAATGGGGGTCTTGTGCCCCTAACCCTAACAAATATGGAGGGACAAGTGCTTTACCTTTTGGGGGAAGTGGAGAGCCAGTAAAGGGAAAGCTCATATCCGCCTTATTCCGAGGAATTGTAATTTATGAATAAAGGTAGAGTTTCATAGGATTTATAATCCCAGTGAATGAGCTTTAGTGGAAGGTATGTGTAAAGAACTAAAACACAATTGAAGTGTAACAAGTTATTGACTGAACTAGAACAGAGTCCATTTGAAACAAGTTAAGTGAAATACATGTTGTAACCACACACTTTGAGAAATAACTACCAAAAGAGATAGCATCACACGTTATTTCTGTAAATAAAAGTTATTATCTTCTTGTTCTCAAAATAGTAGCTACTAAGAAAATTAGAAACACTTAATATTAAAGAAACTGAAAAAAGTAGGAGGACCAATAGTTAGAGAAATAGTTCTGAGGGAAGAAAAGCCTCAAATTATTTAGGATAAAACAGGAGAAAAACTCTGTGTAATGTGGTGGTCACAATGACATAATGAATACAAAAATTAGTCTAGAACAGGAGTGGACAGATGGTATATCATGGTCCATTTGAGGACTGTGTAGTCTTTGCTGGACCCTGGTCTGAACCTACAAAGTGCTTCTTGTATTCTTGTTTTAGCATGATCACTAGAAGATGGAAGTAATTTGACTTTGTCACCAACTCTCTAACAAGCCTAGAGAAAAAAACCTCTCCACACTGTATTTGGTGGGGAGGTATGGGAATTGTGTATAGGCTTTTTGTTTACAGGGTTGTAAAGATTACCAAAAGACAATACACTTGAAACACGTATTATAATACATGTGACATAGATGAACTGGAGATATCAGGGATTGAACCATTTAATATGTGTGCTCTTTCACTGAGCTATGGCTTATCCTTCCAGATTAATGCAAGAAGGTAGCCAGAAGTTGCAAGTAGTTAAGTGCTGAAAGGGGAATTAAAAGGGCATTAAATAAATAGTTTCACTGATTTATTATGAGCACCCTCAGTGCCTAGCTGTTTTTACACCATGTTTAAATAGCCTTTGGCCTTCCTGGAAAGGGCTGATTTATCATTAAAAAAGTATTAATCTGCCTTTTTCAAAAAAGAAAAAGTGCCTGGAACTATTTTCCTATATATCTGTATTCTTTTTCCCCAGGGAAGTGATAGAAAAGAAGCCAGAGAAATTTAAAATTGAGTGTCTAAATGATATCAAGAACTTGTTTGGACCATGTGAACAGCCCTTCTATGCTGCTTTTGGGAACAGACCTAATGTAAGTCTTCATCATGGTAAAGCAAGCAAAAGAAATGCTAAATGGGAATATAGGTGTTTTTTTTAAAAAAAAAAATTATTACAGATTTCATAAGTAATCTGACAGGCTAGGATACTTCAGGCCTGTGTGAGAAATCACACCACAGTCTCTAGCAACTTTAGTTTTCTTTTGGCTTCTCTTTCTTTTTCATTTGGTCTATTTGTCCTTTATAGCTTATATCAAACAAAGAAAAGGGTTGGAGTCCTGAACAAGGCTCTTTCTACTTGGATACTGGACTTAGCAGGTGGTGATGCTTTCCCAAGCTACCTTTTCCAATAGAGAAACTGTTTCTATTATGGCTGGGAGATATGAAGTAAATACATAGGTTTTAATTTTAAGGTATTTTGACTTAAAGAGGTTTATGGAAGAAAAACTTCTTTTCACTTCTACATTTTATGATGTAGTGTCAGCGAGATTAAAAATGGGTGACAAAGTCTCTTGATTAAAATGAAATGATGATATATTTTGTGGCATTCAGGACGTGTACGCCTACATGAAAGTTGGAGTTCCAGATTGTAGAATATTCACAGTCAACCCAAAGGGTGAATTAATTCAGGAACAAACAAAGGGAAACAAATCTACGTAAGTATCTCTTTGAAGCAAAGAGAAGCTGTTTTAATCATTTGTATAGGAATGCTGTGTAATTCAGATTTTAAAGAAAATATGTAAAATCCTGTGTAAAACAGTAAATTGACTAAAATGACAGTAACCAGCATTCTAGTATTGTGACTAGACATTGTTGAGTGGAAATATGTATACTTTGAAGGGCTTCTTTTCATGCAAGTATGCTCGGAACCAGACTCAGATGACTAGGTTATGGCTGTGGTCCTGTGCACACTTACCTGACAGTAATTCCCATTAAACATAGTGGAGCATATGAATGAGTAGAAATTGCATTATAAAATAGGCTGAATATGGAATTTGAAAATGAGAATAATTAATAACTATTCTTATTTATTTTTGAACACAGATATTACAGACTGAGTGAACTCGTGGAACATATGTTTCCACTTCTTAATAAAGAACAGAACTCTGCTTTTGTATGCCCAGAATTCAGCTCATTCTGCTATTGGAGAAAACAGCTTCCAGAGGTGAACGTAGATGATTTAGCTTGAACAACGTCCATTGTTCACACTGAACCTTTTTCCAGAGAGGCTACTTTCAGTGCCATGTGTCTTATTAAATACAGGAAGCATCATGGGTTTGGCACAAACCAGTGAAATGCAAGGCTGATATCTCTTTGTTCTTTAGATGTTTATACTGAATGATTGAAAGCATTGTAAAGATAATTGTCCTTTGAAATAGTAGACCACCAAGAAGACAAAAAATGAATAGGAATTTATGGGCAGCTTTGCATCTTCATACATACAAGACACAGTCGATATGTGTAATGTTTTGTTTACTAGTCTACTTACTATATCTTGGAGGAAAACAGAAAATGTTGTAGAACTGATAGGCAAGATTATATTAGGCACAATATAGAATGATAGGAAAAACTATATGAGGTGCATTATAAGAAGTATATCTAATATTTAAATAGCCACTTACACTATTTCAGGTACAACATGAGATTTTGATAATTCAGGACTCTTATAAAAATCTCTTCAACAATTTACAAGTTAATATGTAATGGACACTCAATTTTTTGTCTAGAAGAACTTGAGTGTTTTAGTTGAGATGGCACTTTGTTTAGCACTCACTTTGTGGTCTTTGCCTCTTGCAGTTGGTAAGAAAGAAACCAAAACGATACAGCAAGTGGGCTGCCTGAGCTGCCTTTTGTTACTTGTGACATTTTATGTTTTGTAAGATGCTGTGTGAAATTGGAATCTATAGAATCGATATTTCATTTTTGCTGCAACAACGGTACAGTTGACATCTCTTAACTGCCTTTGGTATGTGTGCAATGTATCATCAGTAGGCAACATATACATGCACTTTTCAGGGATAAATTCTTATCTTATAGTAAAGGTAATGTCTATAGTCAGACTTTAAAACTGGGAGTACTATTATGCCTTTACAGATCTTTCTATTGGGGTTTTTCAGTTTCACAATAGAATCCAATAAAATGTACTATGTATCAGCTATAAGTGTCAGTTTAGATATTCTGATTAAATTTTTATGTGTCACTTATACCGTGAATCCAGCAGCAAATGGAGTGCTGATTCAGTGCTGGCATTATTTGAAGATAATATTCCTGTTCACCCTGTAAATCCAAGATTAAGAGTTACAACCTCCCCAATTTTGTTGGACCTCAGCTTCCTTAAGCCCCTAACCATTGTCTGTGCTGACTAAAACTGATGAGAGTTAGAGTACAACAACATCTGGAGGGCCAAAGTTATCCATTCTCATGTGAATGTATTAATACTGTACATTCTTTGCCAGGTATGAATTATTAAACTCAGTTTTGAGGTTTACTACTGATTCTGGTATTATGGTGAGCCAGGTGTGGTGGTAAGTGCCTGAGGTCTAGGTTCATTAGGCTCTCTCACAGTGCCCAAAACATTGGCTTGCTCCATAGTGAATTTGTAAAGGAAATATATTGGCGTCCGAATTAGAAATGCCAGCTAGCATCCTGTTAGCTAATTACACTAGCATAAGTCAGACTGAGGCTTGCACCCTCACAAGTCACTTTTTGGCCAGTACTGTACTGAGATTGGAATTATCTTCCAACCACCCAAAGATCAAAATCCCCTCTCAACCATGTAAGCAGTGCAGCTGCCCCACCCCTCCCAAAAAAGCATGTCTATTCCCAGGTTGCTGGAGAGTGTGAGTTTGTAAGGACATACCTAGTTGTTTTCCTGTAACTAGATGCACTCCAATGATGTCACTTCCCAGCATCTCCTGGGGATGCCCAGAAGTCCTGCAGATTCCTGTTGCTGACTTCCAGATGCAGGAAAATAGCTTTTGTCTCCCTACTGATTCTCTCCCTCCCCCCACTTTCCTGTGACAACAAGGAAATGACCATGTTGCAGGTGGCTATTGCCGTGTTTTAGCTGCTTACAAGGGAGACATAGCTAGAAATGTAGCAAGATGGTACACATACATTTCCTGATGGAGGATCTTGGCTGTTTTGTCAATCATTTTTTCTGAGATTGCACTAAATCATCCATGTAAACTTTATACGTATAAACAAGCAGTATTTGGATTGTGCTGATGTGTTTGAAATTACTTTCTAATTAGACTACAGCTATGGAATCTCTGGCCCTCCAGTTGTTGTTGAGGTCTAGTTCCCCTCAACTACAGCTGGCCTGGGCAAAGTTAGGTATGATGGGAGTTGTAGTTCTTCAGCATATTGGGCTGAAGTTTTCACATCCCAGAATTATACTTTAATCTCTCAGCTGAGTACAAAAAACAAAAGTCTACTAAATCAAAATCTGCAATACTGGCTGAATTTCATCAGCATGTGAAATTTGCTAATTTTTGTATGATCTTGTATTCTGTAAAGGATTCTGAAAATTTGCAGTCTGCCTGTATTCTGTCCCTCTACATTCCAAAACCAAATAATTTATTCCACACTTTCAGTAATACCTAACTTATTTTAATAGATATTGCTCTCGTAGTAGTAGTAGTAGTAGTAGTAGTAGTAGTTCTGAGACAAGTAGAGTGGAGCAATCTGTATTTGCCGCTTGAACAAGAATTTCCAAAAAGCTTCTGGAAAGATTTTCTTTCATAATTATAGACAAACAGAGTTTATATGTTTAATGCTGAAGGATGTTACTGAGCCATCATAATCCAAACACTTTAAATTTAGATAAATAGGCACGCACATCTAAAGAACTGTATACTGTAGTTTTGTTTTATGCTCTGTTGATCTCACTTTAGGTATCTCTATGCAGGACATTAGATACTCATTTTGGATTTTACCTCAGTAATTCTAGAACTGAACAGTGGTATACAGTGCCCTGATGCCGACAGGCAAACTGTCTACTAGAGCTCATCTTTGGTCTGTTTTCCTTGCTGTAGTAGAAACGAATGGCTTGGATCTGTTTTTGGGAAACTAAGCTAAGTATTTCATCTATCTCAGATCAGCATGTTACATTATTCTTTCTGTGAAAGAGATTTGTGTTTATGAACAATCGTCTTAAAAGATCTTTTTGAAAATACATTTCCTTTTACTTTGGAAGTGTATTGAACAGCTTCTGTGCACGTCTGAAATTATTTACTTAAAATTTGTCATTTAAAGTAAATATGACAGTTTTAAAGAAGAAGTGGGAAATAGTCAAAATTTCTGCTGCATTTAGTAAAAATAAATAAGACAAACTCTGTTATGCAAGAAAACAATCATTTTATATTACCATTTAAGGTTTGGGATTTGTTTTTTCTTTGATGTATTCAAACTAGTATTTGGAGAAGAGAAACTGTGTGCCTGTGGATGGATGTGAGAAACTCTCATGCAAAAGTATTCCTAGTACTGAAGAACCGGTGTAGTTCTTTAAAAATATTACTGTGTTGTTATTGATATAAATTACATGACTCAGAATTGGAAAATTCTAATGGATCCAGTTTAATTTAGTATGACTGTGTGATGTAGGCTAACTGTTGGTGTAAAATATAGCTGCTGGAGTTCCTAACAACTAAAGGAAAATATCAGTTAACCAGCAAAATATTTAGAGACTGTTTTTGAAAACAAATTTGTATTTTGATTGGTTCTGAATGCTAGGGAGGAGAGAACGCCTCAGTAAATTCTGTATAATTGTGTTACAGTTTTTGCTTTGACATAATTTTACTCACTTATTGATCAGTGAACATTCCAGTACAGTGTTTTTGTAAAGACTGGGTCTGTTAGGGAAGAAAAATGTCATTTTGTTGTATTTAATAAAATTGACAATAAAACCTCACCTGATCTTGTCATTTGTGTACCTTTGAAGTTGATCCTAGTACAGCTTAAAATGACATGTGGCCTAATAATCGCAGAAATGCTGACAATACAATAAAGGGGGAAGAAGAAATACATCATCTTGGATGCAGGATGAACTTTGCTGGTGCTAAACTAATTGAAAAAGTGAATATACAGCTTAATTCTAACTGACAGGAGATAGAAAAATCAGTGTTGCAGTAGAGTTAAAATTCATTTTTAAAAAATACAATTATCTTGTAGAGCCAAAGATGAGCATCATGTTGTTACTATTACCTGCAAACAGCTCACAGACTGAATGACTGCACTGAAATTATTGGTGTCAATATGCTTCATCTTTCCAAAGTTTATGAAGTAGTTGCATATTGCAAATTTTTAGAAGAACTGGTCTGGGTGTTGAATGGTTCTGTTAGTACTTGATATTCCTATAATTGTATAAGGGAAATAAAAGCTAAAACCATTACAAACCAGTGTTTGTACATATGTACTCATTTCCAAAATGACTTATAGTGGTTGGTAGTGTACATTTGATAATATATAATTCTGTGAAGATGCCAGCCACAGCTGCTGGTGAAATGTTAGAAATAAACTCTTGTAGAACACAGCCTCATAGCCCGAAAAACCCACAAAAAACTATATAATCTCTCTTTTCCAAAAGATTAGATCTATGTGGAAAACCCTCCATGTTGAACAGGGAGCTACCAAAAAGGTTACATTAGTAGCCCTCACCCACCCACTCCCAAAAACCTGTAGAAAAAAACTTAAAGGGCCTGGGCTAAAAGAGCCCAGTGAGGAGTAGGCACATTCAGAGGGCAAAGAATACTTACTTGCCATTGGGGATGGAGGATGGCATGGGTAGAAAGGAGTTGCTCCAGACTTGAACAGGATCCCTCGGCACAACAATGTCTTGTTGTAATTCCCACTTGTAATTTTTATTGCTAATTGGCTTTTTGTCAACATTCAGACCTACTTATCCTAAAAATCACTCAGACATCAAAAATAGATAAAATCCTTTATGCAAACTTTTGCACAGTCAGTCTTCTTAAAGCCATATAAGGTAGAGGATTATAAAATGAATTGATTCTGGCAGCTTTTCCCTAGGAATGCAAAATGCCTGCTCCTATAAGGTTATGGAATGTGGGGTGGTAAAGAGGGTCACGGAATGTGCAGAGGAAATCAAGCAGAAATGAGTTGGTGACAGACAAGAGAAGAGTGTGATAAAGAAAGGGACACCTCTCCGTTCCTGAGTGTGCACATCCAATGTATAATTGCGTCATTTGATTGCACAATTCTGGGTTTCAGCTTATCTGTATAACTATTTTCTCATTGTTTAATAAGTACTTAAGGTAGTTAATGCATAGCGTAAAGAAAATATTTAAAGCATCTCTGAGACTGTCAGTCTGCCTCTCTTTATATCTAGCTCAGATACTCTTACTCATTACAGGAAAAATGAGTTTCTTTGAGGACAGTAGTTGTACCTGGATAAAAATAGGCTTTGCCCCAAGTGTCTAGAAGATTTTACATAAGATAATATCCGCTATGTAAACTTGGGAATATTTACCATTTATTTGCTTTGTTATCACAAAATGAACAACAACAATAATAATTCCAATGAAAGCAATCCCTTAGAATTGTTTTGGTTCTATTGTTCTTCTTCATGATTACACTTAGAGATAAGCAACCTGTTCTTTTAATTGTATGCCACCCTGAGACTCATGCTAGAAGAAAGGATTGAAGTGTTTTGATAAATAATCAATAAATAAAATTAAATTTGCACCTTAGCAATTTTGAGAAAATATGTAGTTTTGGATTTTCTCAAATATTTGAAGACAAACTGTCTGAAAATGTGAAAAAAGGCCCAAATAATCTCAGCTTCACAAGGAAAGAGAGAAGACAAAGACCTGTCTTTCCTATAATGTGTTAAGTGGCCCTGAATCATGATAGTAGCCTGACAATCTCATGTTCATATTATCTTATGTTTTAATAATTTATGTTTTAATTTTATAGGAATGTAGGGTACAAACTAAAATATAAAAATAAAATAATTGTCCAGTGAGCAACAAAATGAGCTTATAACCTGTAGAACAAGGACAGGTAGCTGTAACTTCAGTATTTTTGTGGAGAAGATATTCTGTGTACAATTTTTAATCACTTGACTGAACTGGAAAGAGTAAATACTTTAATAAAGAATGTATACTATTGTTTCCTAATAATAGCAGTTCACTATGAAGAAACTAGGAAATGTAGAAGACATTTTTCTGTAACTCATGCATCAGCTTAATAGTGTGAGCTCATCATTTAGGAGGACGTTTGCTTTATGTTGCCTGGAAACAATTCTTAAGGGGATAGCTGACATGACTATGAAATAAAACCATAACTATTTCTGAGACCCCAGGGGAGAAGATTAATAAGAGAGATATTTTACAAGCTGGTTCATCAAGCAAGTTATTTCCTTAACTGCAGGAAGTAACTTTCTGAACACTGTTAGTAGATCACCAAATTGGGAAAGAAAACAGGGTGTGTCTTCCTTAGCAGGATGTTTTTAACATTGTCTGTTACCACAAGGGAGAAAAATGTCACATGAAGAGGGAGTCATAGGTTTTTGACCATGTTGTGTGAGGTCTGTTTTTGATTTCATGATTTTTGTCATGAATACGTGAGTTCGTTAAAGAGGTAACAAGTGAAAACATCATTTTTATTATCCAGCCCCACAGGAAGAGAGTTGCACCAAATATCAGGTACCACGTTATACATGAAACCAGATACTTTGGCCACAGGGAGAAAAATGACACATGAGAGCTCTTAAGAGATCAACAGAATTTTGTGACACCTTCTGATATTCCAGTATGGTGGCTAACAAAGGCCTAAATATCCTAAAGGCACAAGATCCTGTCTGGTCTTGGAAGCCAAGTAGAGCCAGCCCTGGTGCTGTAAGCTATATTTCAGAGGAAGGAACTGGCAAAACCACCTCTGAGTATTAATTGCCTATAAAAACCTTAAGAAATTTACAGGCTTGCCATAAGTTGACAAGCTGCATACACAATGGCTGATTATAGCTATGAATCAGAATGACTCTGATCAGAGTTCACTTCACTTTTACATGTCTTTACAAAAGGTACAGGCTCAGCAATCGCACCAATTAGCAGTAGGCAGCTAACAATTGCTGGGACAGACCACCCCAAAAGGGCAGCCCGCCGGTGGCTTTTCTCAGGGACAGCGCAGCCCCCAAATGGTGTGCCGTCAATGTGGAGGAAAAAGAACCTGGTATTTCCAAGTTCTTTTTTGGGCACTGCAATGATATCGCGAGTGCGCCACTGGTGCACTCACAATGTAAGCAATGTGCGGCACTTGGACGGGATGCCACCATTGTTACGCTGCCACTGCGTACTAGGATTAGTGACTGTGCGGTTGCCGTGTGGTCCCTAACCCTACTATCAGCGCTGGGATGCCGCTTGTTGGTGGTGTATACCAGGCCAATGATTTACATAATTGTTTAAAGATTGCAGTGCTGTATGAAAATGGGGAAATTGACAGCTCAAAATCTAATCATAAGTCCTAAACAAGCAAACGGGTCAGCAATCTGATGAGCACTCTTGTCCCTGATGAGCCAGGAGAAAGGAGGAGAGAAGAGGCTGAAGAAGACACTCTAGCCTGCAACGTAAATTCCCAAGAAAGTATGGCTCTCAACAAAAAGAAAGGTTCCCATTTTTGTAGTAGATGATGCATTGAATGTGTTTTGAACCTTTATGAGCACTATTTAAAAATCAACACAAAGAGCCAGAACTATTGGTATAATTTTCAATACGTAGTTCAGGTTAGAAGGAATAAAGCCTCTGCTCCTTTGTTTCACCATCTCTTTCATGATGATATATGGCGATAATGAACAGCAACTATATTGTAAGGACAATATAGTTTAAAAGCTGACTAGGTTCCAGTACAGTACTCAGATTGACATTAACTTCTAGAAATTAGCAAATGTTGAACATTTTACACTGATACACTACTGCAACTACTTAGCTCTTTTAGTGTATCGAGAAACCCAGAATTTAGTAAATGAAAGCAAAGTGAGGAAAATAATATACAAGTATCCTATATCACAGTGGCAGAATCTAAGAATTTTAGAACCAGATGGGGACTGTCCCTGATCTCGTCTTTCCAGGGCGTGAAAAGGTGCCGCAAAGAACTGGTCCTTACTGCGCCCTGGAAAGAGTGCTGTAGCCGCCCTGGCTTTATGGTGCTCCTTTGGTGCTGTGTCATCTAAATGCAGCGCCATAGGAGTGCTGTGATGCCGTTTGGTGCAGCATGCAGCATCATGCTGCCATGGGGCGGAGTCAGGGCATGCGTTGTGTGGACGCCATGCCCAAACTCTGCCCCCAGGTTGGCCTTAATGGCTGGTCTCCATAGGCCCTCAGTCTCTCCCAGCACACTTATGGAAAGTGCCAGAAGCTGATCCTTTTGCCTGGCTACTTCCTCCATTCCCCCACCAACAGCTGCAATCTATCTCCAACATGCACTTGGGCTTCTTCCAGCTGCTCTTGAGCACAGAGAGGGTGCAGTCCCCACCCCAACATCAGGTTGCTCCTTCTAACCATCTGTGCTTAAAAATAGCTGAAGCATGGCCAAGTACACACTTGAGAGATGGCCCTGCACTCAGCAGCTTTCTAGCTCTTAGTGGGAAAATAAGGTAAATAGCCAGCTAAAACTAGTGAAAGGCCAGTGAGATGGAACTATGTCCAGCAGGAGCACCTCCTGACTTTTGTGTATCAGGATTAGCTCTTGTAGAAGGAGAAACAAAAAATACATATGCAGGTGTGACCACCAACCACCCCATTACATATATATATATATATACACACACACACCATCAACAGAATGCTGACCTTAATGTCCAATCTTAAACATGCCTCCTATTGGTGCCCATGGGAATTCCACTTTGAAAAAAATGTGCATATGATTGCATCCATAAGCATGTAAAGGACTATACTGAAGTCTTTAAAGTTAGAAGGGAAAAAGTCGAGAAAAAGGGAAAACACTTCACCATTTATTACAGTTACTTTCTTCAGGATCATTTTACTCATCTTCTCTTGCAGCACACCCTACACATGAGAAACAGAAGGGTATAGAAAAACCCCACTGAATGTGGAATACATTTCATCTGAGTCTGTGTAGGCCAGCTTGCCCCCAGTAACTACAATGCTTACTTCTGCTCCAGCTTTGAGGTGAACAACAAGATGGAAAGCACCAGTTCCACCACAAGTCCGTTTTCCTGATCTCTGTTTGTGATATTCAAGCAGCTCTCTTCTATAGCCAGCTGTATGGAGCTGAGCAATACTTGAATTGGATACAGACAGTACAGCTTCTACATATTCATCCCTCTCAGAAGCTAGAACAGCTGTGATCAGATAACGGCCTTCATAAGGTGATGTGAAGATACCTGCACAAAATACACAACTTTACTTAAAAGTCCACTGTTGGTATAAGATCAATTCCTACTAGATCCCCCCTCACACACACACACACACACACACACACACACACACAATCATGCAAGTATTTGTGCAAAGAGATGGAATTAATCTGAAAAGTTTACATTGGCTTTTGATTTGAAAAGAAATGATGTTCTTCACATATTAGTCCTCTTACACCACAGATTAACTCATTCTCCCTTAGCTCCTGCACATGCTTATTATACATTTTTTATCCACTGAACTGACTGTGATTTCATTTCAGCTCCCAAATGTATACAAAGGAGTGCAATGTATACAAAGGAATGCAATTCTGTCTTCTGCTAGGGAGTTCCTCATCCTTCAATTTTGTCACTTTCATGGAAGCCTCTGGGAGTGAAGTAAGGACACTTCTCTCAGTGCTTGAACAATTTTAAGAAGATCAAGCAAGATAGGGCAACACCACCCTATGAGGTCTGAGAGATCTGAAAATGTAATAAAGCAAGTCCATCAACGCACCAACTTGGGCCGAAAGGACAACCAAAAGGAAGCAAAGCAATTAATTTTTTTTTTCATTTATGCAAGCTGGTAGGCCAGCCCAAAATGTGGAATTAAGATCTTGACTGTCATAGGAAGGATGAGGAATGTGTTTACCATTGGCCTGCAGCTCCTGCCACAGACTACCTAGGGATGCAGCCCAACAAGATGCAGAGAAATGCCCATTTCCTACTCCTATAGCTTATAGGCTATTTTATCTTTGAATTCTAGCTTAGATCAAGGCATTTCTGCACATGGATTGTTATTATTAAGCAAACAGAGGGGTGAAGATGACTATTCCATCTTGACTAAACTAAACCAGTCAAAGATTTGTAGGATGCCTTGATCATCATCTGTGAACCTGAGCTGGCACTACATATTCTTATTACAAAAATTGTCTATTAATATCACTAACCACAGCACAGGCAACTATGCAAAGTGCATGATTAAAATGGAATTGGAGGAAGTGGACAACTCTTCCTTCCAGGAATAGGGGCTATTTGCCAAATTATCCAAATATATTCCTAACTGTGACAAAAGTCTCTAGAGCACAGTTCATTGCTGCGTACATACTGGACAGGTTCATCTTAAGCACCAGTTCACATGTCCATTAGCTTGTGGCAGATGTGTTGTAGTAGGATGAGATAACTGTAAGAATACTGATGTCAGAAACTGAGATCAAAACAGATAGGTTTTTGATCCTCTGACCATAAGTTAGTTTCCAAAGTTAACAAATAACTAACTTTTAAGTCACAGCAACTTTCAGCCTGAAAATGAATAGTCATTTACATTGTTTAAATGCCATGTTTACACCTTTACACTGTTTAAAACAGCCAAAACAATTTACAGCAGTGGGTTAAAGACAATGTGCCTTAATTTATTTGTCTGCAACTACTAACTCATACCACAAGGTTGTATTAATAAGAGCACCTTGAACATTTTCTTTTGAAATTAGAAAGAGAAAGATGCAGTGACCACATGGAAAGAAAAGCAGGCTTCCTGTTCCATGAACACTACCATCCTCCTTTACATCTGGTTTCTGGAGACAGAAAAACTGACAAATTACATGGAGTTGTTTCTCCTGTTTCTCCTCCTCCTCCTTACAACAACTATGACAATATAAAAGTGGGTCCCAGGATGTAAAGGTGAATTCCAGAGCTGACAATACTGAGCATTGTTCTCTTAATTTATATAGCACTAAATAATTATCTGGTAAAATATACTGACCAGGAATTCTCTTGTCCTTTATGCACAATTTTCCTACCTGTGTCAGGGTTATAATAGTTTCCATCATTTACAAGCACTTTGTTAAAATGTACCACACCAACATCATTAGGAAAAGGCTTCTGAGTGAGACCAGCTGAGAATGAAACTGGTGAAGTGACAGCTGCTCCTGAAATACACAAGTCATCATAATTCAAATAAAAGTGCTCTATACACACACAAAAACGCCTCTTACTTTTTAAATGAACACTTTAGGTGGGAATAAGCACACTCTTGCAATCAGTTGTTTGCAGCAATATTACCAATGTTACACTGAACAAAAGTTATCATCTATTTGCACTTGTCATCTATGAAATGGATTGGAGTATTTTTCCTGTTTTACTGAGTAGTATGTAAAGTGGAAATGACTGAGTCAGATACAATAAGTATAATAATAATAATAATAATAATAATAATAATAATAAAATTTATTTATAAACTGCCCTGTGGTGAACCAATCTGGGCGGTTTACAACATTAAAATGACATACAGCATAAAAACAATATATTTCCCTCCCCCCTTAAAAAGTTATTAAACTGCATATCTAATTTAAAACCACAATAACTAGTTAAAACAACAATAAATTAAACAAAATAATACCAACCAATAAACCACTGCAATAAGAGACAGCTCAGCCAGATCAGTGAATCAGGGTGGATTGCCAGTTGCTTGGGACATTTCTGGCAAACTGATACATGATTAAGAATTTGCAATGTACGTCTAGATCAGAGATTTGCAACAAACAAAAGCAAAACCCAGTGGCAGGCAAGTCATTGGGGTGAATGTATGTTTTTAGATGAAGGACTGCTGAAAAGTTAAATTGATTTACCCAAAGCTACCTGTCACTGCAAAGGAATTTGAACATAACTTCTCAGATCTTAGAGTAAAGGCTAATAAAAATATTACAGCCACCGACAGATGTTGCTTTAAAGCACACCACGTGATGGTGGGGGGGTTCACTTTTCAGACCATTTGTTGAGAACATCTTATTTTTGAGGTATCATTGTCTTTGTTCTATTGCAAAAGTATATGAAAGGGAAAAAACAATGGACTAAGTCCAGACTAAATTAGTTGCATTTTGTTACCATTTCAATTATTGTAAACTGTCATAACTCAAGACCCATTTATTGTTTCAATGGAACTAAGTGGGACTAGCTCAGCCTTGATCAAACCTATAACGTTTATATAATATGTAACTTTGTGCTCCATATAAGTGACACTAAAAGAGGACATCAAGGCACGAATGGAGATGGCCTCCATTAGTTTACAAGGGCGGGTTACAAACCGCCAAAAAATACGTATTGAATACGTATTAGGGTTAGGAAGGGGCGGTGCTTCCGCACCCCCCTAACCCTAATACGTAGTCAATGCGTACAAGATGGCGGCGCCCTTTCTACATGGGCGCCGCCATCTTTGCGTATCGGACGCACAGCGTCCAGACGCGTCGCGCCGCTGCTGACGTAGCGAGCGCGCCCCTGGCGCCTCGCTACGTCGCAAACGCGACGCAAAAAGAAGCTCCATTTTGGAGCTTCTTTTTTCGGTCCGCGCGGGAGTCGGGCCGTCTGAAGGCTCCGGCTCCCCCGCGGACCTTCTGGCGGCGGCGGCAGAGCGCCGCAAAGCGGCGGTCTGTACCCCGCCAAGAACTTCAATTAAAGCTCTTGGTCTTGGACTGTATCATTCCAGCACAGCCAAACCAAAAGTGCTTGGCCAGTCTGCAGATTATAACTACTTGGTGGAAGTCACTCCAAAGTGTTCAATTTCATAACCATCTCCCTACCCTGTTAGTTTCTTATCCATACATCAGTTGATTACAGAGCCAGCTGAACATTTTTGTCCTATGTGCAATTTCTCATTTAGGTCTAGGTCAGGAAGGCAAAGTCGTACATGGGGTGCTTCCCTGCATGCAGATGTGCATTTAGTTATACATTCAGTTATGCGACATGGTCACTCAGAACATGGTTGCATAACACAATCAATGCATTGCTCCACATGCAGATATTTATGCTATGCAATCCTGAAGTAGGATTTTGACCTCAGTTTTTCACTGCATCTCTTTATTTCTGGATATCTGTGCTGGCATATAACAAAGGCCTTGCCATATATAAGTGCATAAGCACCAAGTGAACAGTTGTTCCACTCCAGCTCAAGATCATATGTGGGTAGTTTTGTTTCCTGACTTTCTGCTGAAGCACTGGATGAACAGCCCAGCCTAGAGTAATTCTGAGGAGTGGTGCACCTAAATCTAGCTTTTCTTCCAAAGCCACCTGTCACAGAGGAGAATCCTTCACCAAATGATCAATCAATCAATTGGTTAGTTTATTTGTCTACCACTTTCCTATATACCAAACTAATCAAGCAGTCACAATAAAGCACAACAAAAGAAGATAACTTAATATCCATATTAAAGTGGGAGAAAGGATTGCTGCTTTTCTAAAAGTAGCTAATACTCCTCTGAATGTTTTCTGATTATTTATTGTTGTGTGCTTTTAAGTCGCTTCCAGTTTATAGCGACTCTAAGGCAAACCTATCACACTGTTTGCATGGCAAAAGGATTTGCCTTTGCTTTGCCTTTGCCTTCCTCTGAGGCTGAGAGGCTGAGGCTGATTTGCCCAAGGTCACCCAATGGGTTTCTATGGCCAAATGGGGCCACTGGTCTCCAAAACTGTACTCCAACGATCAAATCACTGCATTGTGCTGGCTCTTTATCTTGTCGTAACACCAGTTTTTTTACATTCAAAATCTGTCTTTCACTTAACTAAACCAATTCATCTTAAACAACTTCCTTTCGCTCTTTAATCTAATCTAATCTAATTTAATTTAATAAAATAAAACATTAACCATTATTATATATTTGATATTCTTACAGATGTATTCTTATGTTTTAACTATACAACTGCACAATAAAATTCAGTCTACGGGAGTCTACAGGAGGTTAAGGCATTGTCATTTTTAGTTGCAGGCTGTTCCCCCCCCCCCCCCCCCCATTTTTTCCTACTGTATTTCTTGCATGAGAAAACTCATGGAAGGAAAAAGATGAGGAGCTGCACAATGCTTTTCCACCATGAAGGGTAGAAGTCTTCTGTATGGAACTTCTCTAAGAATTAGTAAATTTCAGTAGAAGTCTAAGGAGGCTGTCCTGGTCCTAAACCAGTGTTTGTCATCACTAATGACATGGATGAGGGAAAATAAGTTGAAACTTAATCCAGACAGATCAGGTAATAGGGATCCAGCCTGTGTTAGATGGGGTCACACTCCCCCTGAAGACACAGGTTCACAGTTTGGGTACTCCTGGGGCTCAGCTTTGAACCTTGAGGCCCAGGTCTCTGCTGTGACCAGGAGTGCTTTTGCACATTTAAAACTTGTGTGCCAACTGCACCCATTCCTTGAGATGCCGGATCTTGGTTCAGTGGTACATGCTTTGGTTACATCCCATTTGGACTGCTGTAATGCCCTCTACTTGGAGCTGCCTTTGAAGAATGTTTGGAAACTTCAGCTGGTCCAAAGAGCTGCAGCCCGGATGCTAATGGGAGCAAGTTATAGAGGTCATACAATGCCCTTGTTCAAACAGTGCCTCTGGCTGCCAGTTTGTTTCCGAACACAATTCAAAGTGCTAGTTATGACTTATAAAGCCCTATTTGGCTCAGGTCCAGGCTATTTGGCAGACCGTATCTCCCTATATAAGCCAGCCTGGGCTTTGAGATCCTAAGGGGAGGCCCTTCTCTCCATTCTGCCACCATCACAAGCATGGTTTGTGGGAACACAAGAGAGGGACTTTTCCATGGCTGCCCCTAAACTTTGGAACTCCCTGCCCAGGGAGATCAGCACGGTTCCCTCCTTGATGGCCTTCTGCCAACAAGTGAAGACCTTCCTCTTCAGACAGGCTTTCTAAACAGAAAGCTTTTAAAGAATGGCCTGAGGTGCTATCCTGTTTTAATATACTTTAAACATTTTTTGTCTTTTTAAAGTATTTGATATTTTAGCATGTAATTTGTTTTAATTATTGTAGTAATTTAATTCTATTTTAATGGACTATTTTTGTACATTTTAATTGTACTGGTTTTAATGTTGTAAGCTGCCCTGATGATGATGATGATGATGATGATGATGATGATGATAATAATAATAATAATAATAATAATAATAATGTCAACGACAACAACAACAACAATAACAGAACTTCTCTCTATTGATTTCTTATTAATTCTTATTAAATTAGGTAAGATAGCTTCACAGTTTTGCAGCCTGATAATGAATCTGTTATTACAATCATAATTTTATTTGATCCCTTTACTGGATGATGAATTTACAAGCAACCTTTTATGAGCAATCTGAAATTAATCTAAGCATTAGTGGCGCTGTGTGCTCTCTGCATATTTTACACTAGCAGTCACCTGTGGAGAAAGAGGTCTGGAATATGTCAACAATTAATTACTTTTAACAGTTTCTGATGTAACTAACAGCTCTGTATTTTATTTAGGTAGTTCCCTATACACTTACCCTTGTATGGGGATAATAAACTGAAACAGATGTAGCCCTCTCTGGATGCCATGATACAAAATCTGGTCAGATCTGTACCCACTGAAGATATGGGTGGGTAATAGCTGCTGTTTCCTCCTGGCTGAAGAAGTACAGCCAAATGATATCTAGTTACCATGTGTCCTCCTTTGGCAATCCAATGGTAATGGGGATGCAGTATGCTGCTGGAAAACTCCCTTCCACATGAGGCAAAAATGGCAGAGGAATTGTTTGGGCATCTCTGCCTGTGCAACGCAGGATCCCAGTCTTAGCACAATTTCTAGGTATAACAGATACAGTATCTGCAATAGCATTTATAGTGCAAACTGCTTCAATAAATACCAGCAAGCATCTTATGGGAACTGAGAACATAGCACAGAACAACAACTATATTACCTTTTGCTGCTGTAGTTGGAGATTGTGGTTTTGGCTTTACTTTTGGATAACCTACAAAATGAATGTGTATAAAGAAGATAACAACATTACAGTCTGCTAGTGCTTCATCACCTCCAACACCCCGACCAAATGTGATTCATTCCAGCACCAATACCCACTGCTGCAGCCCTCAGATAATTTTGGAGTGGTCCTTTTAAAGCCAGTGGCATCATTCAAGTCTAAGTGGTTTGAATACTGATATCTAAAATCAAGAATTTAGAGAGCTATGCTTGGAGTGTTCTCATTTGTCTCTTTTTAAAGTGGTATAATAGAGAAGAAAGGAAGGGATTGGTTTGTGGCATCTGCACAGTGTCAGAGGCAATCTGTAATCTTGTAGATAAGAACTGCTGCTATCTTCAGACCTCTGCTAAAAAGTCCAAAGAAAATATTGGAGAGTGAGCTGTTAGAAGACACTTGTAATCTGGTGGCATGGGCACTGGACTCTCCAGAGCTGGAGATTTTTCTTAGGAAGCCAAATAGTAACACCAGATATCACAATCAGTGAAAGCTATTTATATTCAGTGTTAACCACTACAAAGTCATCCCATTACTTATCGCACCATATTGAGAATGGCTATATACATAATTTCATTAGTGGTAAGAAAACCTCAATCTGACATATTATCAGAATTCAAACCATCAAGAAGTTTTCAATATCAGGGCAGAACTCCTGTAGTGTAATGCAGTTTGGGCAATATGCAGAATTTGTTTCTCTTATAGATTTATAACCAGTTACGGGGAGAGAACGCTAACCATAGAGTTCATGCAATGTTAGTTCAAGAGCAACAGAATTGCAACAGAAGTTGCACTTGTACTCTGTATTGCACTTGGTGCCACTTCTGGCAAGTCACTACAACAATTATTAAGAACAAACCCACATGGATAAATGCTGGCAAAATGCACCAAAACACGGCCATTGATAAATAAGAGGGAGATATCCGCTCTCTTGGGCCTGCTGAAGTATGCATTAAGAATAATATTTAACCTCTCTTTTTTTAAAAAAACACCATATGAAGCAATCTATCTTTATCCCCTTCTATCAGGCCCATGTAGAAATAAGGGCTTTATGTAGTCATGGAGTGTGGAAAATCAGTTGTAACAGAATACAGTTGGGAAGATTGCTCGAGATGGGAATGTCTGGCTATCTGAAATCTTGAACTGGAGCACTTCTACTAGAACAAGGATGGGCAAATTGCATCACTAGGACCACATACAGTAGTCCCACCTCCTGTCAACTTTTTTATGGCCTTTAACCATCCTCCCCTGACTGCCTTCTTTCTTTATAGAAAAAGGGAATTACCCGCACTTGGAGCAGTTCAGGAGTGGCAATTTATTTCTAAAATAGATCACAAGGCATCCCCTGCACTCATTAATATCTATTCTTTTTTCAAAGCAATAAGGTTTTTTGGGGCTGAGGTTGTACTTTTATCAATCTATGCAGCCCCAGAGAATCCTGGAGCAGAAAACTGACTTGCCACAATTGTCCAACCATGTACTAGAAGGTGAGGATATATTTCAACTTTATGTTGCAACAAATCCAAAACCATAATGACAAATGTATTATTACATCTCTTTTTCAAATCCTGTACTACAGTTTTAGTCACAGGCTGCTGTGACCTGCTCTGCATCTGTTCTCAATGTAGTTGGTATCCAGACACAACATGCTGGTTTGGACCAAGTGCCACTTTTCTTTTACACATAAAATAAGATCACCAGATTCCTAAATGTTAAAAGTTAGATGCTAATTTTGTCAACAACTGGAAAGAGATCCCTTAGATGAAACTTTGACTTTGCTCACCTGGTGCTCCAGCATACCCTTCAGAAACAGGCATGCTTCTGTGGCCATCTTTGCCATTTATGGTTTTGGGCCGCCCTCTTCCTGACATTACAATAGTGCCAGGAGGACCTGCCTCTCCAGTCACCATAAATATCCCACTTTTCCCAGGTAAGGAAGGTAAGTCTGATTTTGATCCTGGTAACGGTTGCCATCTGGAATCTGGTGGCTGAACAGGCACTCCATGTAAAGGTGGCTGCAAAGGTATTCTTATTTCTGGAATCTGAAGTGGAGTTCTTGGGTGTGATGGTTGCATAGGCTCTCCTGGATGTGGCTGTAGTGGAGTCATTGGTTGTGAGGATACTGGGGGTATCTCTGGCTGAGATGGCCGTAATGGTTTTCTTGGATCTGATGGTGGCAGGGGAATTTTTATTGTTGGTTTCCTCGGTGCTAATACTGATGGCTTTTCAGCTAAAAGCAAAGGAAAGAAAATTTTCTAGTTATCAGCATTTACCAATTTAACATGGAAGAATATACTTACAAAACAACTCAAAACTAAACAGCAAAGCGGAAGTGAAAATCTAATCATGTGCTTCTGTTTTCAAAACAGACAGATCATACCAAGCAACCCATTACAACTGCAAAACGTGCCTAACTCCTCAAAATACCACAGATCATTATTCGGTGGAGAAACCTTTGTTAGAACAGTATTTAAAAATATCTTTTGGTGCTAAGTACCATATAAAAAGTTCACTTAGTAAATTGTTAATAATTAACAAGTCTCACTGATTCAATCTACTACATATGGCTAACAATATGTCTTCTACATAACCCTAACTTTGGATCCAACCCTTTTAATTTAGTTATTTAAACATTTCAGTACTACTAAAATATTTTTGAGTCAGAAAGATCAAGTAAAATTCTAAATATGAAGGCAACACAGAGAACCATTCCATTTCCACAGAAGCTCTGGGAATTGCTTACTCCTGAAATATTAACAATAGTAAGCAAAACAGGTGCACACACAAATTAAAAATAAGCTCCAATATGAATGAATTAATATACAATTTTGTCATCCAGTTTTTGGCTGAGTTGCTGAATGCCACAAAAAAGTGCATAGGCCATAGTGTCTCATATGTATTTTAGGAGCAAAACCTATTCAAAGTGTGTTAACACTGAATGTGGCTTCTAACATGGCATTTTGCACACAAACACTCAAGCAAACATACTGAAGTAATTTCTAAATAATGCTTTCCCCTCTAAAGGCAAATACAGTCAGCCCTCCATTTTTGCAGGGCTCCACCTCACGAAAATAGAGACTCGCCGATATTCAAGCCCCATAGGCTTGAATGGTCCGCATGCTTGTGAGGATGCACAGGGTGCACGCCATAGGAACACACCCCACTGAAATTAACGGAGGTCGCCCCTCCGTGAATATTCAAGACCACAGATCTCAAGTTTGTGAGAACGGTGGGGCGACTGTAAGTGTGGGTGTCATCCTTTCTCCATTTACATGTATTTTTTTAAAAGACAGATAAGTACAAATTTACATACATGTGCCTCCTTGCTCCGCATTTGTGTGTGTGTGTGTGTGTATGCCATGCCTTCAAGACAACTGTTGACTTATGGCAGTGCCATGGATTTCATACAATTTCCTTGGGCAAATACTCAGAGTTTGTTTTGCCAGGTTCTTCCTCTGAAACATAGCCTATAGGGCTGGGTATTCATTGGCAGTCTCCCATCCAAGTACTAACTAGGGCTGACCCTGCTTAGCTTCCAAGATCATATGGGATCTTGTGCCTTTAGGTTATTTAGCCCCCACCTATTTACTTCTCTTTACTTATGTTTTTACTAAAGTGTAATACAGCTTAAAACAATCAGTCATGCTAATCTTCTTTGCAGTATATCCCAATATCAATATATGTTTGACCAAAGCAATCTATTTTCACTTGTCATTCTGAATTCCTTGGGTACAAAACCTGTCTTGTGTCATTAGTGAATGGCCATTGAACAGTAATTGATGTTTTTCTCTCCAAAATATATGGAAGTGATGACTGAAGAATGAAGGAGTTTCCATGCAATGTTCCAAGAAAAGCAGCAATCAAAACATGCATGTGACATTCACAACTGATGTAAGACCTTACATATTTCATATCGGAGTATTTGTAAGTGAGAACAAAAGGTCACATTTTGCATCCCTCAGTGTATCTGCCAAAAAAGGAAAGTGAAGGTTGGTTGGGCTTGAAAAAACATCCCCCCAAAGCCTATGCTAAGAAGGAAGTATGTGCTAATGGTAGGTAGGAAGAGCAAACCAGGAAGCTAAAGGAGCTGATTTTTTTTTTTTTTTAATATATGGCCAAACCTTACATTTTCCATTGATTTAGTGCTTGGAACAATTATTGAAGAAAGTAAAGGAAGAAAGTGAAAAGAAGGTTAACAGTTGAACATTAACAAAACAAAACAAACATAATGACCACAGATAATTTACAGAACTTTCAAGTACTGTAGATGATGAAGACATAAAGTAGACTATGAAGACATTAAAATAGTTCAAGATTTTCCACCTTGGCTCAGACATTAATCAGAATGCCATCAAGAAAGCAGAAGGCTAGGACTTGGAAGGGCAGTTATGAAGGAACTAGACAAGATCCTGAAGTGTAAAGGTTTATAAAAGGTAAAGGTTTCCCCTTTGACAAGGCTATCAAGTCATGTCTGACTTGTGGCCCTTGGGCCTCAAACTGCTGACCTGCTGATCTTGTGATCGTCAAAGTCAGCGTCTTAACAGCTGAGCCACCACATTGTCCCTGCCATCTTATTTCAATTTCTATGTATGAATGTGACAGCTGGACAGTGAAGAAAGCTGACAGGAAGAAAATAAACTCATTTGAAATGTGGTGCTAGTGAAGAGTTCTATGGATATCATGGGCTGCTAAAAAGACAAATAAATGGGTCCTTGAGCAAATCAAGCCTGAACTTTCACTAGAAATCAAGATGACTACACTGAGGCTGTGTTACTTTCATTCACTAGAAAAAATGGTAATATCTGGTAAGGTAGAAGGCAGTAGGAAAAAGGAAGAGTGCATTCCAGATGGATAGACATAATTAAGGAAGCCACAAGTCTGAGTCTGCAATACCTGAGTAGAGCTGCTGATGAAAGAGTGACTTGGACTTGGGTCGCCATAAGTCAAAATCAACTTGACAACAGTTAATAAGAAGAAATGCTGAATATCCTAAGAGCCTTTATACCTACTAAAGTTTTGTCTAAACAGAGTTTCCATAGCTTTGAATGAAATGATCAGTCAGGGGCACACTTTGTATAAGCAGAATGGCAAAGCAGGTTGCTTGATTACCTCCTTAAAAGAATGATAGGATGGTATCGCTCTCCAGATGTTGATCAAATGCAATTCTCAGCACCTTTTACCATGGCTATATTAGCTACGCTCTTAAAAGTTTGTTTCATTTTATTTATATCACATTTTTATGCCAATATCAAGCCCCAGGCAACTCATAGCACAGATTAAAATGAAGAACTAAAAAACACACACCCTGCAACTGTCCCAGTCTGTCAGGGACAGCCCCAATTAATCCTCTGTCATCCCATTTTTTTCAACTGATTTTCAAATGTCCCACTTTCCCGTTTCTCCTTGGCTTACTTCAATTCCTGCAAACTGAATTCAAAGCCTCAAAGTAATTTGCACCCATTTAATTCCGCAGGGGAGAGAGGAGAGGAAGGGAAGTTGTCTTTCTGAAGACACTCAGGCAAAAACAAAGTGCTGCACCTCTTCTAGATTTTGGAGATTACTTCATGTGCCCTTCAAATCATGATTAGATCCAGGAAAAAAAGAGGTTTTGTAATACTTATCACATGCCACCATCTCCAGCCTGTACCTGCTGGGGCCCCAACCACAATTAGAGTGTCCCTTTCCATTGACAGAGGAAACCCATCAATGAGTTCTCAATAGTGCAAGTCCACAGGTAAGAAATGTTGCTGCTGGGGCAATCATATTATTGATAAGCATGTGGTGTCAGAGTCTCCCCTGCCTCCCTCACTATTCCCAAGCAACCTGATTAGTCCCTCCCCATTTCTTCTCTTTTTTAAAAAAGCAAAAACAAATTAAATTCTATGATTCTATGAATCTAATTACATTGCAGTAGCAGAGCTCTAGAACTGCACAAAAAATGAAAATGTTTAAAACATTAAAAAATGGAAGGAATGCTCAGTATGGCAAAGGGCAGAAGAGCAGGATTAAGGAGTCAGTCAGGAAAAGAGCAGAATGGCAGCAGTCACACAATTGTGAAGATGTGCAGTGATACAGTGAATAAAACAGGTATAATTCCATTTCTACTGACAAGCAAGACTGTGACAAGGTTATACAAACAGGTCCTTGCCTGCTAGTGAAAGGACAGCACTGAGAATAGCCCTCGGTGAAAGAGAGACCTCAGAGTCCTGGAGCAGCCAACAAGAAGACCCTCTCACATATCCTCACCAGATGTTCCTTGTGACAGTGGGAGGACTGAGAGAAAGCTCTCTCTTGAGGATCTTAACACTTAGGCACGATCATATAGGAAAATAAGGGCTTTCAGATAGTCTAGATTGACTATCTGGAAAACCCAGAGGAAAAGGTTAGTTTTTAAAATGTGGGACAAGGGGTGGAAAACTCAAATTGGATCCAGGTATTGTGTAAACAGCCTGTAACCAATTCAGGAGTTTGGGGCTGTGTGGTGTAAATGTCATGCAGTCAGCCTGGGGGCAATTCAGATTATAGAGCTAATGGAAACAAGCCTTGAGAAAGCCAGAGAAGTTGCATTCATAATATTCCTAAACTCTGTAATAATGAGTGTCAAGGCATTTTGAGCCTCCAGTGCTGAGTTGCTGTGTATCTTGGACTGCTGATTTGAAAGGCCTAGGGAATCATGTTAAAGGAGACATCATATGTTAGACAAAGCACATGTTAATAATCCAGACAACAAAATTCATCCCAGGTGTCACTCCGCTATAGTCAACTCAGTGAATTACAAGGGTACATTCAGAACCGTCTCCTTCTAGCTTTGTGTTGGATAGACTGGAATGCAGACACATGTTTCCACAGCCTGCAAAGCAGCTGGAAAGCCAACAGTACTTAGATCATTGTTGCATTTGAAAATAGAATGTCCCTAGGGCACCATCTTTTTCAGCAGTGCTCATAATGCTTTGTTTACTATTGCCAACTTAGAAGATGACACAGCAGGAGGCAACATGCCAAGTAACGTCATTCTTTTCTTCTTGGTCAGATGTCAGCCTAGGAAATGGGTTTTTCTACAGGCTTAGAGTTTAAAACTTTTGACCCACCATTTTCACTAACTTACCAGCATTTTTACTAAGCTAGAGATCTGTCAATTATGAATAAAGGGAAATAAAAGCTAAATCTTGTTTACTTGCTTGTGCAGAAAATATAATTCTCTTTAAAATAAGAAACACTCATTTTGGAAGAAAGGCAAGGTGGAAAATAAATAAATAAAATAAGAGTTGAGCAATGGTGGTGGATAAAATTGGCTAAGAGGTAGTGAATCACTGATTCCATTTGTACAAAATATTGAAGACTTATGACTTGGTATTGCAATTGTAAAATTACAACCCATCACCATAAATCAAAATGAAAAATCTCATTAAATCACTGCAATAAGGAAAAATGGATTAGGAACATAAGGCTATGAAATTTTGCAGTCATCTAGAGCCTTTAAAGAAACTTATGAAGGAGGAAAGGATATTGGAATCATCTTGAACCTAATTTTTCTAGTGTGCACATGAGATAGTTTTAACCCAAAACATTAATTTAATTCAAAACGTTAAAGGAAAACTATGACCATAGGAACTTACATGCAGACTCTTAGGCTGCATCCACACTGCAGAAATAATGCACCACTTTAATTCTATGGCTCAGTTTTATGAAATACTGGGATCTGTTGTGGCACCAGAACACTCTGACAGAGAAGGCTAAATAGGTCACAAAACTACAAATCCCTGAGATTTCCATAGCATTGATCCACGGCAGATAAAATGGTTTCAAACTGCATTACAGTCAGATGCGATCTCATTCTTTTTTGCAGGGGAAATGCTGAAATTTTCAGAGAAAAATGCTGATATTTAAAATATGAAGTTGCTATCTCTTAAAATTTAACATGCCCTTAACATCAGCCATGATATCAAAGGACTGGAAACTGGGTGATATAATGTCAGTTTTTAAAATGGAATATAGGGGAGGGTATTCAAGAAATTACAAGCCAGTCAGCTTAATGTGTATTCTGGGTTAACTGGTGGGAAGTATAATTAAATATAATATTATCAAATACACAGAAAGACAAGTCCTGCGAAAAAAGGATCTACTTTATTTCTGAAAATACAAGTCCTATTTCCTAATTTTTAGGCATTTTTCAATATACCGTATATTTTTATTGAGCAAAATTTGTAATAAATGGAAAATTCAAAATCAGGTGTGATCCTCATTTAGTGTTGGTCTCCTCATTTGTGGGGGCTCTCTATACATTAGCAGCGGAGCAGAGGAGAAAATTCTGTATGATTGGATTTCACTCTTCTTAGGTAACCTCTGTATGAAAGAATCATGTGATTTAGGAGATTACTTCCATTCCTTACATAGGGTCATTATAGTATCCTGCACATAGGTTCTTTGGTCACTTTATGAAGATGGCATGATTGGAAGCTAGCAACACAGGAACGAAACAGACCGCTCAAAAATACTGGATGGGGGCTGCTGCGGCAACCACATGCTACGGCCCCAATCCAGCTATTTGCTGGCGCAAAAAGAAGCAGCAGAAAGCTGCTCCTTTTTGAGCTGGCAAAAAGGCAGCTTTTCCACTGCCACCACAGCTTTCCAATGCTCCTGCAGCATGCAATATCTAAACACCACGCCACTGGAGTGCCGTAAAGCTGCCACCATGTAAATGGCTGGATGGCTTTACAACAGCTTCCTGATGGATTGGGGGCATGCATTTTGCGTACGCTATGCCCCCAAGCCATCAGGAAGCTGGCTTTTTCTGCCGGTCTGTTCAGGCTCATAGACATCATTATTGTGTTGTGTATCCCTGACAGTTATTATTCCTAGCATTTTATTCATTTAAGATGGCTGCCTTGTACTTCTGGATTATAAACACTTGAACTGAAGCATGGACAGGGCAAGATTGTTTTGTCCCAGAAAAGACATGCTCATTATTCATAGGCTTTGCCATTCTAATATTGTTGGAAGGTATCCATAATGTATCATATCCTCTTGCTATGCCTAAGCATAGCTAGTATCCTATTACCTTTAATGGAAGTGCTGAGTAAGTCAGGAGTCAGGACCAAATAAGGATTTGGCTTGTGGTTTAGTCTACACAATAACATTAATTAATCCATCAACATACATTTGGACTGAGTCATTTAAAATGTTCTTGGCTCCATGCTGTTTAAAGTAAAAATTGAAGCTAAAGCTAGAATACACTTGGCTGCAAATCAGCACACCTTTGCCCTGTTTAAATGTTAACAGGGGCATATTACATAACAGGGTTTTGTTTTATTGTTCTTGTGATGTCCCACCACAGTTCTGCAAATATATAAATAGAATACTATTTAGGCTGGAGTGGTCCAAACCAAGGTGACATCATTTAAGTTAGTGCTTCTCAGTCTCTGGTTCTCCAGGTATTTTGGACTGAAGTTCTCAGAATCCTTGAGCAGCTGGCTGAGCCTTCTGAGAGCTGAAGTCAATAATACCTGGAGAGTCAAAGAAGGAGAAGCACTCATTTAAGGGATAAAATATCCCTGTTCAAGCAGATTTTCAGACCTTTGGTTGAACACATGCATAAAATTAAAATTAATATATATAAGACAGAAGTTGAAGGCTGTTAAAACACAGACACTGTGTGAGATATTGCAACAAGGCCAGAGTTAACCATGATAGCAATGAAATATATTTTGCAGCCAGGGAAAGTCCTACAGTGACAAGTGAAGGGAAGACAAGAGGCTACAGGCAAGATGGATAAAAGAAAGCCTTCTTTGGAATCAAAGGTTAGGATCTCTGCTTAGGTTGAAAAATAATTCTTACGTTGTTTTAAAACTCGCAGAACGTTCATACAGACCTTTCCAACAGCAGGGGCAGGTGGCTTTCTAGAAACTAATGGACTGCAACTTTCATGAATCCATGATTTGGCTAGGGCTGATGAGACTTCATGTTCCAACAACAACAGCTGAAGGCCTAAGGTTGCCGAGCCCTGTCATACACATTGCGCAGGTGATACGCTCGATGTCGTCTTTAGTACAGACTGGGATAATCCGTGGGCAGAGGTATGTAATACCTCTGCTCTGTCATGGACGGACCATTTCCTGGTCGAGGTCCGACTTAAGGCAACTACCCAAATTCCCCCCCCCCCCCGGGGTGGATGACCTATTAGGATGGTCCACCCTCGAAGGCAGATGGAACCCAAAAGGTTCCAAGAAGCCCTAGAGGGGTTTATGGTTGGATCTGACGGCGATTCTGTTGATGCCCTGACCGACATCTGGGATAATGACCTCTCCAGAGATATACACAGTATCACTCCTAAGCGTCCTTTCCAGGCCGCTTCTAATAAGAAACCATGGTACACTGAAGATCTGCAGGAAATGAAGCAGGCCGCGCAATGACTAGAGCGCAGCTGGCGGAAACACCAGCGCTTATCCGACAAGACATTTCATCAAGCCCTTTTGAAGTCTTATGGAGTGGCAATAGGTGCAGAAAAGAATTCCTTCTATGCTGCACGTATTGCGTCTGCAGAGTCACGTCCAGCAGAGCTGTTCAGGGTGGTGAGGGAGCTAATCTAGCTTCCTCCCACTCTGAACCCTATTTTAGAACCAACTAAGGCCTGCTGTGATGATTTTAACAACTTTTTCGCAGATAAAATCTCTAGGATAAGGACTGATCTTGACACTGGCATTTCAACAGAAACAATAGAAGAGGTGTCCAGAGCTTCCGCGGACGCTATTAAACTGGATCACTTTGAGTTTGTGCATACCGATGAAGTGGACAAGCTTCTTGAAAGTGTTAAAAAGTCGACGTGCTCTCTCGATCCCTATCCGTCTTGGCTGACCGCCCCGGGTGGTGATGCTGTAACATCATTATTACAACGTATAATTAATGCATCCTTCAGGGAGGGAAAATTTCCATCGAGTTTAAAACTAGCTACGGTTAAACCGTTGCTCAAGAAACCCTCCCTGGAACCCCTGGTAAGAAATAACTATAGACCGGTCTCATTATTGCCATTTTTAGGTAGGGTGATCGAGAGAGCGGTCACCTTCCAACTCCAAGCAGTTTTGGATGAAACCGATTATCTGGACCCATTTCAAACTGGCTTCAGGCCGGGATACAGAGTTGAGACTGTCATGGTCGCCTTGGTTGATGATCTCCGTCTGGGCATCGACAGGGGAAGTGTGACCTTGTTGGTGCTTTTGGACATCTCAGTGGCTTTCGATACCATTGACCACGGTATCCTTCTGGAATGCCTGAGGCAGTTGGACATCGAGGGCACTGAGCTCCAGTGGTTCCGTTCCTACCTCTCGGGTAGGTTCCAGATGGTGCAGTTGAGGGACACTTGCTCCTCTAAGAGGGAACTGACATCTAGTGTCCCTCAGGGAGCTATTTTGTCCCCCATTTTGTTTAACATTTACATGAAACCGCTGGGAGAGAACATCTGGAGACATGGGGCGCGGTGTTATCAGTACACTGATGACACCCAAATATGTTTCTCTGTGTCTCCGACTGATGCAGTGACTAAGGATGGTGTCTCTCCTCTGAATGCCTGCCTGGAGTCGGTAATGTGCTGGATGAGGGAAAACAAACTCAGTCTGAATCCAGAGAAAACGGAAGTGCTTGTGATAGGTTCCCCAGGCTCGGGGAAGGAAATTTATCCACCTGTCCTGAACGGGGTCACACTTCCCCTGAAGGGTGAAGTTCACAATTTAGGAGTACTTCTGGACCCGTCCCTGCAGTTGACATCTCAGGTAGATGCGACGGTCAGAAGTGCTTGCTCTCAACTTCGGTTGATACGTCAACTGCAACCCTACCTGGGCCAAAGGGACCTTGAAACTGTGGTACATGCTCTGGTAACCTCTCGCTTAGATTTCTGTAATGCGCTCTACATGGGGCTACCCTTGTACCAATCCCAGAAGCTTCAGTTAGTACAAAACATGGCAGCCAGACTGGTCACCGGTGCATCCAGGTTTGACCACATAACACCTTTTCTGAAAAATCTTCACTGGCTGCCCATTCGCTTCCGAGCACAATACAAGGTGTTGGTTTATAAAGCCCTACATGGCTTGGGACCAAGTTACTTGAGGGACCGCATCTCCCCATATGATCCGCCCCGCACACTTAGAACATCCAGGAAGAATCTCTTGGAAACACCATCTTCCAAATATGTCTCCACATCCCAGATGGCTTTTTCAATACCAGCCCTGCGGAGCTGGAATAGTCTTCCCGAGGAGCTCCATCTTATGACCCCCCCCCCCCGGAAACATTTAAAAAGAGACTTAAAACCTTTCTCTTTCGTCAAGCCTTTCCCCCGAAGAACAAAGTTTTACATCCTTGTTGCCACCGACCCTCTGCCTTACCCTGGATACGTATGTTGTATGACTGTGTATTATAGAGTTTGTATTTTGAAAATTATTTATACTTTTATAAGATTTTTTGTAATGGTTTTTAATAGTCTGTAACCCCACTTCGAACCAATGGGAGAGGCGGGGAAACATAAATAAAATATATTATTATTATTATACAGGTTTACCATATATATTCAACTATAAGTCGACCTCGTGTATAAGTTGAGGTCAACTTTTGAGGGCAAAAGTATGGATTTTGGTATGCCCCATGGATAAGTTGAGGGTCAAACTTCCTGAGGGCTGTGGACAAGTTGCAGGGCGATTTCTCACCCTGCCCAGCCTCTCCGTAATGGGGCTTTATCTCGCGGAGGGAGCCGGGCTGGGAAGAGGCTTTCAGGCAAGAAAAGCCCAGCCAGGAAGAGATTTTGGGACGGGCGATTGTCCTTCCTAGTCTCTCCCCAGCCAGGCTGTCCCTTGTGGAGGCAGCCCGGCTGGGGAGAGGCTCAGGTCAATTACTATGGACCTGTGTATAAGTCGACCCAGGTTGTGAAGTTGAAGGCTTTCAATGGCTGGCATCCATATTTTTTTGTGGGTTTTTCGGGCTATGTGGCCATGTTCTAGAAGAGTTTATTCCTGACATTTTGCCAGCATCTGTGGCTGGCATCTTTAGAGAATGTTGTCATAGAAGAGAGCTGGATATATATATACTGTGTGTCACTGGGTAGGGAGGAAATTCCATGTTAATCTGTGTATTTTTCTGTTGTTTATGGCAGAGCCACAGGGTGAGAGGATATGCAAAGTATTAGCAGACACTAAATTAAAATGTCCTGCCATTGGACAATGCAGGCATCCTCTTGGATATTTCTGGGTCCTCCAGAGCACCCAGGCAATAATGTCATCATGGTGAGTCAGTCTTTAGATACATAGTTAGGCATACTTCTGTTGCCCCAACTCCATATTGGCGAGTAAATGGCCAAGTTTGGGGAAGGGTCAGGAAAACAATGGGTCTGTGAAGGGGAAAACCTTTCTCCCTGTTGTGAGAACTATTTTGAAAACTGCACAGTTTTTGAAGGTATTCTTATTGCAGGAAGGAAACTGAATAAACTAGTATGAACTGAATGAATACTGAACAAAATAGTATAAACAAAAATGCTTGTTCAACCCACAGGAATGAATTTACATTCACAGCATTACACCCCTAGTCAGAACACAGGGGAACAGGACCATCCTCCGAGAAGCTATATAGTGGAATTCATGTCTAGTTTTCAGACAAATCTAAAATTTAGGTCAAGATCATGCATAAAGCTTGCAGACAATAAAGTGCAGATAGCATATTTACAGAGAAGCTGGAAGGGAGGACAGAGGTGGCAGTATGTGGAAGCTTTCTCAATATGCATCCATGGCAATGGAAAATACCTTGGAATGTGGTGGAGTCTCCTTCTTTGGAGGTTTTTAAACAAAAGATGGATGGCCATCTGTCAGGGGTGCTTTGATTGTGTATTACTGAATGGAATGGGGCTGGACTGGATGGTCTTTGTGGTATCTTCCAACTCTGTGATTTTATGATTGGCCTTTGGGGTTTGGAAAAGGTGAAACTGTGTCTAGGCAACATGCAGTTGCAATTCCACTGCGAAGAAAACCTCTTCTCAAGGAGATATTTGATACCACTTTACACAACACTAGAAAAAGTAGATCAGCTAACTGAAAATCTGGTTATGCTAAAATAAATCCTCATCGATTCCAACTTTAAATTCTAGTACTGTACTTCGCAACACATAAAGCACTGTGATAAAAGTAACATATGTTTAAGCAGTGATTCCATATTGTATAGAGCAAAACTGTAATAGAATTGGCTCAAACTGGAATTATTTAAATACTTAAGTAAAATAAAAGTTTAATAACACCATTTAATAAGTTTAAATATACTAAAAAGAAAATAAGAGACTATTTAACAAACCAAGAAAAAATAGTAAGGGAAATCATGAAAAAACCTATTCTCCCAGTCAAACTGGTATTTTAAAATCCGTTTAATTTCACACCATTGTCACTATAAATTTTAGATCTAAAAAATTGACATATAAAAAGGCAGAGTAACTTACATGTAGAAGTATGAGTTTTCATGAAGTCCTGAAGGTGAACAGCAAATTTGTGGATCTGGCCATGGAACTGTTGGGTAGAATTCTTGAGAAGGAAAATATCCTTAGAATGGACTCCTATGGTTTTGTTCATCTGATTGACACAGTTCCAAAGACTGGAGATATGTTTATTTAATCCTTCCTTTATCCTTTGAAGGCTGCTAGATACTGCATCTAATTTCTTGCAGGTTTTCTCAACGTGCGACACTCTTCCCTCCAAGTTTGAGATGCCTGGGAATTTATCCTTACATTTGTTCAAGTTATAAAATCCTCTCTCATTTAACTGTTCCATCTTCTCCTTCAAATCATTGCAACAATTATCACTTGGATAAGTCGTTTGATTGCCTACTGTTTTCTGTATTTCATCTATCTTTCTGAATACACCAAGCTGTGTCTTTTCACAGGTAGAATTAATACCTAGAAGCTGCTCTCTGCAGCTGTTCAAACCACCTTGAAAGTTTTTTTACATCTTTATCAATGGCATTCAGACCATAACGGACTATTCGTAAGTCCTTCTGAAGTTTCTGAATGTCACGTTGGCTACCTTTAATCAAATTAAACTTTTCATTTAAAGAGCTATTTAAAGATTTTAAAAGACCCAGATTATTTTCTGTTTTCAAAAACAGTGAATCATATTTACTGTTGCAGTTTTTGATGTCTTCATGGACGCCTTCCATATTTTGTGGTACAGACTGGCATTTCTGCCAGCATAGATTTTCAACATCTTGTAGTTTGTTCTTTATAATACTAACCTCTAATGTAAGCTGCTCATTTCTAGATCCTGAACTGCTGTGTAAGTATGGCCCTGGATCAGTATGTATTTCATATGGATCTGTGACATTAGCAATATCTAGAACAGTAGCACTGAATCTATTTTCCAGTGCTTCAAGTTTTTTGTCAAATAAGTCTCTGACTTCATCTACTTCAGTTGCTATAACACCACGAAGAGTTTCCTCAATATAAAAACAGTGTTCTTCAGCATTTCTTTCTGTAATATTAAGCCTTGCTTCTACTTCCTCCCATTTTGCATCAAAGCTGCCTTCTGAATATGGACTGGAAATATGCTTGATTTCATTATCTATCCTAGCATTTAAAATGTTGTTTGCTTCTGCAATTCTGTCAATCTTTTCATCCAAATGTTTTATCTGTTGTATAATTTCATCTCTTTTAGCATCCTTGCAACACAGTGACTGGTTTGATGGAGCTTGAATAAGACTCTGGAAATGTTTTATTTCTTTTCTCAGATCCTTTTCTTTTTCTCCAATAAGTTGTCTTAGTTCTGAGCAGCTGGCTTCATGATCATCACAGTGTTGCTGAAGATCCATCAGTTTATACTCACAAGAATTTTTTAGATCTGCCATTTTCTTTTCAAATCCTTCTAACATTTCTTGTCTCAGGGCTTCAAACTTAGCATCTATATATGCTTGATACAACTGGCTGCTAGGCATGGTTATAGTTGGGCCTTGGGCAGCTTCTTGGTGCTGCTTCAGTTGCCCTTCATAAACATTTACCTTCCCATTCAGCTCTTCCAGCTTTTCATTTTTGGCCTTCAAGTCATCTTTTTCTTCAGATAATTCATATTTCTCATTTCCTTTTCCAAATTCCCTTTGGTCTTTATTTCTAGACAGATCATTATTCTCTGTTTCACCCTCACCCATACTGTCAGGCCCTGGATGGTCACGAAGGTTGTTCAACCACGAGACAAGCATCCGACTTGCATCTTCTTGCACTGTAAGCTTCAGGTCTTCATTCACACCTGTTAAGGAGGACTGAAGTTCTAGGACCGTCTGTGTAAGGCGAAACAATTCATCCTCAAGGTACTGAATTTTTTTATCCTGTGCATCCTGTTGTTCTAGTTTTGGATTAGAGTCTGTGGAAAGAAAAGGAGGAAAAAGAGCATTTGATTTATTTTCCTAACAACTCATTCCCCAAGAGAATAAGTTAATTCACATGTATACATTTAACTGATTTTAAGTTTTAAACTTTGATTCCTAGTTTGAATTTTAAAACATGTCAGAAACATATTGAAATAAAGCTGAATTCCAGATCTCTACAAGGAAGATCCCTACAAAGGATCTTATCTGCTTATTACTATATTTCCTACCTATGGATTGCAGCCCAGGGAGTGAGGAGATTCCCCACCCTATGATATAAATAGACACATATGCTACAATTCAGTATTGTATATCAAACTTTCATAAAATGAAATCTGTTGACATTATTAAGAGATATTGAGCTAAATTCTCTTTTAGTCCTCGCTAGAGTAGAATAGAGTAGAGTAGAGTAGTAATACAGATGTGACCGTTGGTCAGTGAAGAAAGTGGATAAGAAGAAAATCAACTCATTTCTGATGTGGTGCTGGAGAACAGTGCTGAGGATACTGTGGACAGCCAAAAAAACCACTAATGGGTCCTTGAACAGATCAAGCCCAAACTTCCACTAGAAGCCAAGACAATCAAACTGAGACTGTTGTACTTTGGCCACATCATGAGGATGCATGAATCATTAGTAAAGACAATAATGCTAGGAAAGGTAGAAGATAGTAGAAAGAGAGGATGATTACATGCCAGATAGATAAACTCAATGAAGGAGGTCATGGGCCTGAATTTACAGGACCTAAGCAAGACAGTGGAGGATAGGGGGGTCTTAGACAAATCACTGAAGTTGGAGTTGACTCAAGGGCAGCTAACAACAACAACAACAACAACAATAACAACAACAACAACAACAGAGTAGACCCATTGAATCTATCACATTTATTTATATGCTTATTCACCATGCAAAAACTGATTTAATGGGCCAATTCTAGTGGGAACTAACCAATAGGATGCCATCTATAATTTCAATCAGAGATCTATACGTGTTCAGTTAATGGCTAATTATTTTCCTTAAAAGCTTGTTTGTTTTGTTGTGTGCCTTTAAGTAATTTCTGACTTATGGTGATCCTAAGGCACACTTATCATGGGGTTTTCTTGACAAATTTTGTTCAGAGGAGGTTTGCCATTGTCTTCCCCTGAGGCTGAGAGCATGTGACTTGTCCAAGGTCACCCAGAAAGTTTCATGGCTGAGCTGGGAATTGAACCCTGATCTCCAGAATTGTAGTCCAAAACTCAAAGCACTATACCACACTGGCTCCTTTACTCTACAGAAAATATAAATTCCATAGCCTTCCTGATCTCCACTTCTGCAAAGCCATCTTTTCATGTTCCATTCCAGTTAGGGGATATATCATATTGAATTTACAAATGTGCCTTATGTTATGCTTCAGCCCTCAATCAATATATTCTCAAGTAGTGCATAATTAAACAAGAGGTCTACATGTCTGTCATTTTTATTTTATTTTTTAAAAAACTAAAACCCTTCTAAGAAAAAAAATGGGACAATTAGGACAATCATTAACTATGGGAAAGGATCTTTACAACTTGCCTCCCCTGCAAGTAAATTGCCTCCTTTATAAGATGCTTGTTACATTATCAGGTACATTAAAAAGCGTGCTAGCACCAAACTAGAAATATGGAGCTCAAGATTCAGGGAAAAAATTGCTGTTTTCAGACCACGCCACACTAGTAATCAGCCAGTCTGTCATTCAGAGCATGGTTAAGCACAAAGAATTAGTACCAAAAAGGCTTATTGCAGAAGCACCCACACAACTCCCCAGTAAAGTTAGTATTTAAACATTCATAGTACTTAGATGGGCACTATTTAGCCAATGGATCATTTTCAGCTCCCCCTGTCAAAGATATACCATCTCTATGTTGACCTACTGCTGCTGAATTCTGAACATTTTCTGAACAAGGAAGGCAGGATTGCTTGTAACACGACATCAAACAAAGCAAGAGGGAAAACAGATCTTGTCCACTGAAATGGAGAGAAATGGCTTTGCTAATTAAAATGTATTGCCAGCAGGGTGACTAAATGTCCTCCTTTTCCAGGACCTGTCCTCCATTTCAACCTTCTGTCCAGGAGGAATTCCAAAATGTCCTCCCTTTTGAGTATGACTAAGGCTTTTTGCTTTTAATTTGTAATGTCCTTCCTACATTTTTCTGGAATATCCTACATATTGCGGTGCCATATCCACTTTTGTTAGGACATCTGGTTATCCTAGTTGTCACAGTAATTGTGATAGTTTCTGCATCAATTACTGAGCTGAAGTTATGAACTAGAGTTTGTGGGAGAGTAAGATCTAGGAGTTTCAAATTTACAATGATTGCATTTTAAAACAGGGCAGGAAAACATGTAGCTGTCCTGATGTTGTACTTTCTCAGGAAAAATCCTGCAGAAAGAAATTTAGTGTAGCTCCATTCATTTTAAGAACTGTTCACTAACACACTGTTTTTAACTATATATAAAATGAAATAGCAATAATGACCAACCTCACGGATGTGTTGAGAATGAAGAGTGAGTATAGGCATTATAAAGCACTCTGAATGCTGAAAAGTATAAAAATACAGCAAAATAAAATAAAATAAAATAAGTTCAATGCATGGCCATGAATAACAAAATCCAAAGAAAAAGTTACCCAAACTGGTCTTGATATCATGTGGTGATAAGTCTGCTGGGTAAATAACTGGTTTTGACTTTTGTGGTACAGCTTCTTTGCAATCTACACCCATGTATCCAGGGCAACATCTCCATTCTAATTCAGTCACTGTCTTGTACTTTATTGTATATTTAGGTCTGAAACTTGTACGATATCTGCAATAAATAAAAGTGAAAAATGATGTCAACTTTAGAATAATCAAATAAAGCAAACAAAATGCAAATGGAATAGGAAGTACTATCGCTGGAATAAGAAGTATGATTGCTGTAGTTAAGAAAGATCAGTAAGCCATTCCTGAAGTATAACTGTGATGAATTTATTCTTCCACAATTTAGAATGGTGTTCAGAGAAGAATTACGGTACATAAGTGAAAAATGCAATTACAGTGGGTCCTTGATATCCACTGGGGTTTGTTCGCAGGACTCGCTGTGGATACCAAAATCCATGGATACTCAAGTTCCTTTAAATACAATGGCATAGTGAAATTGTATTCCTTATATAAAACAGCAAAATCAAGCTTTGCTTGTTTGAATTTATATCTTTTTGGAATATTTTCAAGCTGGGGATAGTTGAATCTGTGGATACGGAGTGCCAACTGTATTTATTTTGTCACCTGTATTCACTAAGAAACTGTATATGAAAGCAACTCCCCTTCCACAGCACACACTTTATTGTACAAAAGAGATTATGCTGACAGAAAAACAAACAACCAAGCAACTCCCATTAGCTATAGAAAAATAGATGTATTTTACTTTTATATGATTGGAATAGAAATGTGATTAGATCCAATTCAATCTAGATGCATTGGGACTCTCAATTTCTATTTTTACCAAGGATAGACTCGCCACAATTATATGTATTCTGCTATGGTTAGCATTGCACAACTGGAAAGAAAACAGGTTAATATAAAATAGAATGCATTTAAATTATGATTCCACTTTAGTTGGTATGATTCTATCTATGGAATCCTGGGACTTGCTGTTTAGGGAGGAGTACTGAGATTTCTCTGTTAGAGAAGTGTAATGCCACCCTAAACTGCAAATTTTATGATTCTGTATGGAGCAGCCATGGCTATTACAGTGCTATTAAAATGTTACCACTGTGTAGTGTGAAAGAGACCATAGTTAAACTGATCTAAGAAACTTATAACATGATAATATAGTGATAAATAAAATGATCAAATTGATCCAATCCAATTGCTCCACAAAACAAAATTGCAATCTTATAGCAAAACTGAAAGTAAAGTCCATTGAAAACAGTAAGACTTGCTTTTAAATACATGATTGTACTATAGATAAGTGGAACACACTCCCTTGGAGAGTGGTGGAGTCTCACCTCCTTGGAAGTCTTTAAGAAGAGGCTGGATGGCCATCTGTTGGGGATGCTTTGATTGAGACTTCCTGCATGGCAGGGGGTTGGACTGGATGGCCCTAGTGGTCTCTTCCAACTCTATGATTCTATGATTCTAAGATTTATAATTGCTTTGATTTTCAAACTTTCTTAATATGAGAATCAAGCAGTATCTGCCATTATATTGGGGATGCCAATGTGGTCCAAGTAAAGGCAACTGATCCTATCTGAGCTTAGAAGCTAAGCAGGACCAGCTCTAGTCAGTAATTGGATGAGAGACTGCAAATGAATACCAAGTGGCTATATTTTAGATGAAGGAATTGGCAAAACCACCTCTGAGTATTTCTTGCCTAACAAAACCCTATGAAATTTAAGGGGTTGGCCTAAGTTGACAGGCAACTTGAAGGCACATATATACCCACAGGGAATGTCAAACTTAGTCAACCAACAGGGGAGAACTATAGCTCCAGTGAAGCCAATCTAAAGCATTAAGTCAACATTTCCTTTTCCACTTAAGTTACATATTTACTGGATACACAGTGTAGACCAATTGCAAATTTCCCGCTAAAACAGTAGAATATATGCAGCTTTGGGTCATTCAGTGAGGTAAAAGAAGTTTGAGAACCAAAGACAGCAAAAGCTAACTACTGAGCATCATGGCAGAACCAAGATTAAAAACACAATTGTCTTGTATCCCATTTTATATGTCTATTCACTGCATCAAATGACTCTGGGAAATTTAGTAGGTACATGATGCATGTATATACATGTACTCTGCTAAAAGGAAATACATAAATACTTCCTTTAGTTTCAAATGAAAAGTATACAGCAGCTAAAGAATACAAACATGACAAAACATAACAAATGAGTATATGGGGATCTCTTTTCCATGACAACTTTATTGTAACAGGGATCAGATGCCCAAACAGCAAATACAGCAGGAACGGAATGTTTCTTTAAAATGCAACAAAAGCCTCTGGCAAGCCTGCTAGTGAAAAACAGACATACTGAGCTGGGCAGGGCTCCGACTGCAGTTGTTGCTCTGCTGCTGATCTCTCCCCTCCTTCGTTACTTAGGACCTGCTCTGTTAATAAGGCTCTACAGTTCTGGGATTGTTATGTCTGCTTTAGCTGGTTTCGTTATTTTAGATAAAAACCAAAACCAACAGTGTCCTGTTGTACACAGTATTATACTTTTTATTTTAATTATTCCTGAAATGTCTGCCAAAACCATTCATTTTAGCCAAGTATTTAAAAGGCAAAAACAATATCCAGAGCAAACCTATCCATGTTCACTCCCACTCGTCCTACTGTATTTCTCATAATTGTTAGGTGAAGATCAAGAGTATATGTTTATATTAACATAAACATATTAAAAATTCATCTAACAGAATAGAGAAGACAGAAATTCTAACATCCTGGCCACCCAAGGTGTTCTCTGGTTCCCTTGTTCTCTTGTCTGTAATATAAACCTACTTATTACAGTAGTACATAAGTAGTTTAGGTAGGATGGCTGTAGTCAGTGGCAAATGGAATACCAAGTATATAAAGAAATCTGAAGTAATTAGAGAGACACCCCTACCATGATAATATTTAACTCTGAAGCTGATCTGGTAACCCTGACCCATATACATGTTTCTGCATCTTGACTTCAGTATCTGAACTGAAGCAACTGGTAAAGGTATGAAAAACAAAGAAGTTTACCGCATCGGGGCTAACACGTTCCCCGATGTGTTACAATGGGCATGAGCGAGCCACACACGGAGCGTGATGGGAACCCGATGGGGCCCAGAATGCTAGTTTCCGCACAGGGAATGATTGCGCCGCCGCTGGCATTCCATCGGGTTCAGGGGACGCCATTTCTGGGAACTGTTTCGAAACTGTCCCCAGAAATGGCGTCCCTGGAACCGATGGGAATGCACTGCGGGCGTTCCCTGTGCAGTAAACTAGCGTTCTGGGCCCCATTGGGTTCCCATCACGCTCCATGCGCGGCCCCGCTTGTGCCTGTTGTAACGCATCGGGGAACTTTTATCCCTGGTGCGGTAAACTTCAAAGTCTTTCTAAAATCCATCTTACAACAATTAAAAAATTCTGTGAACAATTTTTATTATCAAAGGTATACTTTGACTATTGGAAATTTCAGTTATCAATAGCATTTTGAGATTATTTCAAATCCATTGCATTTCAAGAATGGATATTTGATGTTATTGGTCAGTTAAATAATTCATAGATATCAGAGTGAAATATCTGCTTAAGATCTTTGTACTACAAGCCATTTAACTGGTTTTCTTATCAGTGTGTGTGTGCGTTTTTGCTTTCAAGTTGCATGTGGAAGTATGTAATCCAAAATACTGTTTGTGTCACATTTTGAAACTATCCATCCAATTTTCTAACAGTGTCACAATTTCCAAATGTTAAAAAAAATGTATGAATTACAAATTCTAAGCCAAGTCCCTCGTGTCCATTAATTTTAAAAAATCTGTAATCCACTATCCTCATAAACCAATCACACTCTGTAGTTATTTAAGGACTACTCATTATTCCAACTGGTAGAGTTCATTCCCAATGTTCATAACAGTGGGAATTAGGGATGAACTATAAATCAAGTAAATAAAACTAAAGAGGTACATCTAGTTCTTATAACTGTGCAACTCCTATGGAACTGAAAATCCTCTCCTCTCTCTCTTGTGTATAACACTGATTTAATGAGTCACCTCTAAAATTCTGAGGCCTGATCTTTGTGAATCATTGCCTCAGAATGACGACTATGACATCAGAATTGAAGTACTCAATACGACTGTGTTGAGCATACAGTGAAGGGAAATCTGATTTAGTCTTAAACATAATCTGAATCAGTCCTTGCTACTCTTTCGACATGGATTATACTGATCTGAAAAAAGACATTTATGAACAGTTCTTGGAGTTAATCCTAGTTGGTAGACATAAGTGCATTCCAAGTTTTATGAACTATAAGGGAGCATACTGAGACATTTTGGGGAAGCTAGTGTCTGTCCATAGTACGCTTCTCTGTGGTCTGTCATCCATCACATTGCCCCACAGACTGTCCAGGGTTCACATTCTTCCTGTGACATCTTTTGCTTTCTCCATTTTGCTGGCAGCCATAATTTTTATAGCCATCTTTGACACATTATATGCAAGTTGATACTAAGCCAGAGAAACAGCAATGCACATACATATGTTGACGGCATGTGGTCTGTGGAGCAGAATGGAGTGTGAACAGCTTCATTTACCTCTACTCCATTGAGTTGGAAAGTTTCAGCAAGTGTGTGGGCATGTTTTCTTCAAACATTGTCTCTATGTAGGCATATACCTGCCTGGATGTCATGTTGCATAATATAGGTATTAGAGGGGGAGAAGCCACAGTTGGAAAGGTACAGAGCCGGAAGAGACAACGGCAGTACAAACAGAATAGTACCAAAGGGGAAGCTTTACTATTTCACTGCCCAAGGCCTGCAAAAATCTTGAGTCAGCTTTACGTGAGTGAGCTTTACTGAATGACAGAATAAGAAATTCTGTTCTTGTAATATATATCAAAGGTAGATCTAATTAGTCTGGCTCCATATTACTTTATTTAAAGTCTTATTTAAAGGATCAGATACTGTATATTTTTTATACTATAACTGTTAGAAACACTTAGTACCATTCCCTTATATTCATCTATGAAATCATTTGCTCCTCATGGAAATTAACTTATTCACTCTTATTAAGTAAGAGGGTACAATGAACACATATCCATGTACAGTACTGCAATGTTGTAAATGTTCAGACTTCCCAAGGTTTCTTTCTAAATATTGCTTAAAGGAGGGTGAAAGCCCCAAATAATCTAGAAGACTGTAAATTATGTCTGTTGGGGATTACTTAAATGTTAATTTGCTTCACAAACATCAGTAAACTAATTAGTTCACAGAAGTGTTTGAGGATGAAATAAATACTACATGCATTTTGTATGTGTGTGTGTGTGTGTGTGTGCATGCATTGTGTGTGTGTGTACCGTAAGTTGCCTGGTGACTTTTGCCAACCCCATGAATTTCAGAGTATTCTTAGGCAAGGAACGCTTAGAGGTGGTTTTGCCAGTTCTTTCCTCTGAAATACTGTATAGTCTACAGCATCTGGTATTCATTAGTGATCTCCTATCTAAATGTTAACCAGGATTGGTCCTGCTTAGCTTCCAAGATCATACAGAATCTGGTGCCTTTGGTGCCCTGGTGGCGCAGTGCCACCAGGGTGGCGCAGTGGTTAAATGCCTGTACTGCAGCCATTCACTCAAAACCACAAGGTTGCGAGTTCAAGACCAGCAAAAGGGCCCAAGCTCGACTCAGGCTTGCATCCTTCCGAGGTCACTAAAATGAGTACCCAGACTGTTGGGGGGCAAATTAGCTTACTTGCTAATTAGCTTACTTGCTGTTCACCGCTATGATCTTTGGAACAGTGGTATATAAATAAAAAACAAAAAAAAAATATTCAGGCCCCCATCTGCATTTTTGCCAGAAAGAACATATTTGCACTGAATGACTAAAACTGCCTTTCTGAAATTGAAGTGCATTTCACATGAAGTCTCACTTAAATCAATAAGACTAAGAACACTTGAAGTTATGTGTATGGGTCAAACCTAAATAGTTGATTCAGCATATTTGTTGCTAGCAAATGAATCTAAATCTCCTAACTCTGAACTGCAGTTCCTTTATTTATTTGCTCATATCCTTTTAAAATAGTCAGAACTATCAGCAAAGTGGAAAATCACTGTGTCACATTACCTCCAAAATCTAGAAAAACAGAACTAGAAATAAGAATTATCTGCATTTGTACTTTAAGAGTCCTCATATCACTTCTTCTTCCCTCAGCACCTATACAGTGATGTCCATTTTGCAAATACTGATATGAAAGAAAATGCTGCTTGAGGTCTTTCACACTGTGGCTTTTTTCATTTGTAACACTAAACTATAGTTCTGATAAGTTCTCATAAATTATTAAACAAGCCAGCAAAACAATCTCAGGTTTGTAGCCAGCTTGTTCAGTAAATAACATTATTTACAACTTCCCATTCCAAATTCATATATAACCACCCGCCAGGAAACAAGCAAAGTTCAACCAGATACTCTTGGCTATGCTGGAGTAAAAGAGGAGCAGGCTTTACTTGAGTAATGAGGCATTATTTGGAGATGCCTCCACTTCTGGAGGTAGCACTAAACCATGGTTTAGTGTTACAAGTAAATGTTTTTGGTATGTATAAGTTGAAGAGTCACAAAGCAGCTTGTTAGCAGAGAAATAAACCAAAACTTCTGACAGAATATTGTACTTTCTCTTTTCCCACAGATATGCTAAGTACCATTCTTGCTAACATGACAGTTCACCTTAAACTTCTAGAGCACCATTATCCCATATGGCTATTCTCTCCTTTTTCCAGTTACTCTGCAACACAAACAAGCAAGACGACCCTCTTCCTTCCCATGTCATGTTCTGTCCATTCTTGCAAACAATAGAAGAAGTTCCACTTCCTAGACTGACCTTGCATTAAAATATATTCCGGCAATTGTGTCTCCTCTCATTGAACTGAATTGTACCTTCAAAGGAACATTATTTAGCACAATAAGAATGAGGAAATGTGGAAAGTGAGTCATAGATATGCTACAAAAATAAAGCAAGATCTGGAATATGAATTGGGCACTATGTCCAGAGAGTACACATCATATACAACAGAAGAGGAGATCATGTGGCCTTACTCAACTTGTTGAACTCCACCTCAATTTAGTCACAGTCAGCATGGCCAATAAACATGCATAATGGGAGCTGCAGTTTAAGAACCTCTGGAGGGACACAGGATTCCTATCCTTGATATACAATTCCCACTTAATTAGTAATCCTGTTTTACTGTACTCATCAATGTCACTACCTATCCATGGTTTTACCAAATATTACCTTGTGTTATAATTATTCCCAAATCATTTACAGACGCAGCCAAATATTACATTTGTAGAGCATTTGTGTACCTCCCTTATCAGGGCAGGATGTATGTGGTCAGTCAGTTAAGCAATACCACAAAACTAATGATTCTTTAACCTACAGTGCTGTGTTATAATATTGGGCAATTCTTGGTGCCAGCATGAAAAATTAATAAAATGTTTACAAACTGAAGTGTTGATGTCTTTTTTAAAAAAATCAAGCTTCCTCTATAGATTAAAGAGGTCAACTGTACACCTTACTTACTGATGAAAATATTAAAAATTGCACTGAAAAGCATTTTCTTCTTTTGCAATGTAAGAAAGGAAAATACAGAAGAAGCAGGCTTCTCAATAGGAAGCAGCTGAGCAAAAGATCTTCTATTTGGTGGCTATAATGAGTTAAAGATTTGGGCATTTGTCCAGAATGAATACAAGCAGCAGCTTGTTTAAATCTCTATCAAGTATTATCAAAGCCCAAACACAGAAGTATGAGCACTATTTGTATTGAGAGAGAATTTATGTGGATTTTTTGGAATTGTTATGAATGCATGCATGAAATACAAAATTGCTACGGAAATCATGTATAAGAAAGAGTGAATTGTTATGCAGTGTTTACACAGAGAGAGAGGTAACACAAGGTCAGAGACATACAGCCAAAGTTGTTCCTCCCACCCAGCAATCTGAGATCATGAAACAAACAAGCCAAGATGGTGAAGTGCGTGGCTTTTGTTTTTAATACAAGTCTCTCAAATTGCACGCCCCATGGAGTCAACCATCTGGAGCCTACACCAAAAGCCTCTCCCTGGATCAGACAGTAGTCCTTGTTCTATAGTCAACAATCTCCACTCTTAATTTATTTGAAAACATTTCTGACTACTTGAAAACATTAATGAAAGCTCAATGTTTTTTGCTTGAGTTGGATGAGCATACAACTGTATCCATCTTTACAGTGAATCTACTTAAATGTTTGTTCACATCTGCTTATCTATAAACATGATTATGGAAAGAAACAAAGTAAATTAAATATTCTAAGGATGAAGCACATGGAAAGTGACCAGTGCATGGAGACTGATCATGGGGAAAGCTATGGTTAGTAATCTGACAATCTAGTCATCTCCAACATGCTCTTTCCATTCTGCATGGATGAATCAGAACAGGACTTGGACTGAAGCTCAGGGTTCTTAGCTCAGACCTCCTGCTCAACATCAGACCAAAGAAGGAAACTTTCCTCCTTCATAGCCTCAACTTCTTGGTATCTTGCCACGTCCCAGGAAAATACTCCTGTTCCCAGCTTCTCCTAGTCCTTAAATGTAACCATTTAATCAGTGCTGATTTCTCACAGAGTGCATCTCTATTATCCAAGGCAAAAGCTTTTCAACTTTTCTAATGTCTCCTGTGGCAGATAGTGCCATGCCTTCATTTTCCTAGCATCAGATCAACTGGTCCCAGCCTACATCTCCTCTCCGCAGTTCCTTACCTTTCACAACCTCTGGCACCACCTCTGCCCTGACCTAAATCCAACTGCTAGTCCCATTTAGAGCACACCCAATAAATCCATTGGTTTTAAATAAGTACTGACTTAATGTTCATCAAGTAATTCAAGAAATAGTTGGGACTGGACTTAGACCATATTCTTAAAATAGTTTCTTACAGCCGGTAAGATCAGACAGAAAGAACAATGACTAACATCTTGTGAGACTTCAAAAAGCAACAGATTTATAGTGACATACATATTTGAATACATCGTCTTTTAAGTGATACAAGAGCTCCCCCACACACATACACAATAGACTATCATATACCCACCCTCTGCAACTTATTATAATAATAACTACCAGATACCTGGCTTTCCTTTCAGACACCATATGCACAAAAACACCATTCCAAAATCTCTTTTAATCTATTTTTGTCCCTGATTCCAGTGTTATCTGGAAATGTGTAAATACTCTTTATACCTTGTGCAGTTAAAACCCTTAAAAATATTGATAAACTCAAACAGGGATCCAAGGAGTTCTTAAAAAGAGGGGGAAATGATTAAAGATCTTGCTTGTTTCTTCACAGGTAAATTCCACTGATATCATTAAAAGTCATTTTTGAAAAGAGTTTGTACTGCACTGTGATATAAGTCAAGAAATTATAGTCAAAAAATTGACCCCCAAAGACCTGAATCAATTTATCCACGGATCAATGTAAGTTCTATACGTAACTCTTATTTAAAAAGAAACCATCCCTTGGTGAAAGGAAAGAGCATAATCTGTACTGAAAGCACTGACCATCCTCTACTTTCTCATTAATCCAGCCTTTAGTGTGAGCACAGTTATGCTTGCTAGAATTTTCTAATTTATTTGGCATTGTTTTCCTTTGCTTCATCCTTTAGATTTTTGTTACGTGCCCCTAGGTTTTACCCTCGACTTATCCATGGGTCATATCAAAATCCATAATTTTGGCCACAAAACCTGCTTTTGACTTATATGTGAGGTCGATTTATAATCTAGTATATATGGTATCTGATTTTCCCACCTGTTGCTATACTTTATTGTTCTCTGTTTCTATTTATTCTAACATAGGTATAAGCCAACTACTTCTCTCTGAGAAAAAATAATGGAACTATTTTGCATTCTTACACTGGAATCTTTTTGTTACACACACACAGTTAATATACAAATTATATTTACATATGACTGTTTCTGTGTGCTTTATTTCATCTCTGTCCATTGTGTCTTGTCTTTATTCTGCATTTACTGTATTGTGGCTTAAGTTGCATTTCTTTATAGCAACAGCGTATTTAAGGAACAGCTGACTGGAGAGCACTAATTTAACAAAACTGCAATTTAGGATTTTGAACAGCTGTCATTGAAGGTCTCTCTCTGAACTCTGTTGAGAACACCATCATGAAAACAAATCCAGTATGTAATCTTCCCAGACAAATGATCCTGAAAAGAATACTTTTACAAAAATAACTTGGAATTTCCTTTCAAAACTACCTTTTATGGACCTAGAATTCTTTACTGATGGCAAACACCAATTCAGACCATCTCATATGAACATCAAAACATTATCTTAACAGTTGGATGAATTACAAAATTAAGGGATTAAGGGAGAAGTGCTTTGAATGATTTGAAACATCCTCTGAGATACCTTTGCAGAGATCAGACTATTTATGGTAAGGGTTTGCGTAGTCACAAGCCACAAACTGGACCAAGACTGTCTCTTCCTTTTGGAAGATTGGGAATGCATGCTTTTTGGATTTGATGCCTGATGACCAAACTGTTATACAGAATAGCCAATGGATATGGCATTACTATTTCCTTGAGCTCTCTTCTTCACTGACAGATTTCATATTCAGAAGACCTGAAGCAGGATGCATACTACAATTACACTATCAGGGCCTTTTCCTGTCTTGCAGCGTTGTGAGTGCCTGCCCTATAATTGTGGAGTTCCCCTCCACAGTGACTCCATCAAAACCAGAAATAGAATACAGCTTGAGCGAAAGATAACCCCCTTGAAGAATTGGTTACAATCTAATGACTGGAATAAGACATTGAGGGATGTGGCTTTTAAACACCTGCCATCTTTTTTAGCTGTTTACCATCACTTTCCCAGCGGCAGCAAGGTCTATACCCCCAAAAGAGTATGCCATTGCAGACATGTCCTTCTCCTTGGCTTCCAAAAGGTATCTGGCTAGTTACTGTGAGAACAGAATGCGGAATTAAAGCAGCCTTTGGTTTGATCTTTCTGGGCCTTATGTTTTTAAAGAGCAGAAGCATGGGTCAACCCAGCACTTTTGTTTATTTTGCATGCATATTTTAGTTAGCTATTCTTTATTTATTTTACTATGCTTAAAAATTAGACAGATCATAAAGGTGCTTTCTTAAGAGTAAATGTGTGTAAGATTGTATTACATATTGTAACTTCTTAGAACATCTTCAATTCCTATCAAAACTGAAATCACAGATGACATATTAGTGGAAGTGACAATCTTTTTACATGACTATGAAGAAATACTAAATGTAGATGTGAAAATATCACAGTACTTGCATTCTTCCAGATGCAGTCATACTTTGGCCAAGTTTGTACAAGTTTTTAAAGGTATTTAATTTCAATTTGACAGTAAGACCAAAGTTTCCATTCTTAACACTTATTCCAGGATACTTTAACCAAAGCCAATAGACTTTTCTGGCAGGTTTTCATATGCCCCTCTTTCAGCTCCTCATCCCCCACTTAAGAACTTAACATCTAGCAAGACCAGCTTGAGAGTAAGGGTTCCACGTTATACAATGACAGGTAGAAGGCCTCCCACAGCAAAACGAATAATAGGAAAAGTACATTAGCAGTTTAACACCTGTAAATAATTATTATACAGATGGACTGTAAATATTTAAAGAATATTCAAGATCTTCATATATCAGGAACAGAGAAAAAGAACCAAAGGGAAATATGCCACTGATGCAGAAACCCTCTGGAAATAATATCTAATACAATATAAACTTTATTAACTATGATTTTAGAGCAATTGGGTCATAGCTGGGCACAGACTCCTCAGAAATTCAGGGTGGGAACTGCACATATGGTTGGACGCATGGGATTTTTAATCCTCTTTACCACTGATGGGCAAGGCAAGAACAACTAATTTCCCTCCCCACTGTCCTGTCACTTTCCACTAGTTGCTTGAAAAGTATGTCTCAAAATCCCCAGTAAAAGTAAAAGATTAGTAGGGAACCATGAGTTCCCACTTTTTCTTTTCCTCTAGGGTTGCATACACCCACACCCACCTGTTTTCAATGCCAGCAGCTATCATGGGTTTAGAACATGCCATCCAGTTTAAAGTTTGGAAGGGAATTATATTTTTCACAGCCTTCAAAGAACATTATAGCAATGTGTGTCTGAGTTCATTTAGGAGGCTATGTCAGTGCTCCTAGCTCCTGATGCAGAAACAGGTAAGAACTGACGGGTAAGAACATCTGAGCTGCTTGCTGAGATGGTAAAAGTATGTCATTTGTCCAGACCTTCAAATGCTTCCTAGTTTGAGAGACAAATAGTGAGGTGTTTTCCTTTGGACTTGGCAACATTTCTCAAGGGAGGTTGACTGGCCAGGGTGCCTTATTTGAGTATCTACTTATCCTATTCAATAAAAATCATTGACTCCATTTTAAGACAAAACCCTTTTTTCACTGGGATTATGGAGCAACACACGTTATAAGCATGTTGGCTCAGAATTACTGGTACATTTGGGCTTCTTCCCAGTCATTTCAAAGAAGAGGACCTGCATTGATTTATAGCAAAGTTTATGGCTGCTCTGCATGACTAGAGCCTGAAGGTGAATGTAGGCCAAGGAATGTAATTGCACTCAACAGCAGGTGTTCACAAAGCTTGCACAAAAATCCAGGTGCTAATTACTCTAACTCTGACAGAAATTTTATAAAAGGATATTTAACTGATGCCTGCTCCAAATTAGTGATACAAGGATGAAGTTTTAGCAATTTCCTTTTTTTGTCTGAATATTGTACAGTAATGTGTTGCCTGGTCTGTTGACAGAAGAGTCAACATGGCTCTAATTAGTTGCAGCTGGAATGTGTTTGCAGTTTTAAAAAGAGTTTCTACTGTAGCTTACAAATCAGATGTCAGAAAATGGTACACAGCCTAATGAAGTACCCACATGGTGAAGATTTTGAGTTTGAAAAATCCAACAGTCTGGCTAAATTGTGTGACAAACCAAAGGCTTTTTTGCCTAAAATAACTCATTGCTAGAAAGATGAACACATTCTTCCCCACCCACCAACCCATTCTCCTCTTCAACTTCTTCTGTTACTTACACTGGGGTGTGTGGGCAGGGCATCTGATTCCAGGCACAACTGTACTGTACTTGAACGTAACTCTCAGTGCCATCCATTACAGAGCAGCTCACATTCTTGTTCACAATATAGGCACACCAATTTCTGAAGAGGAATAGGAGACAATAACAAGACAGAAACACTGTCTGGGTCAAATGTGCAATAACAAATGCTTTATTCAGGAGAGGTCAAAGCAGACTTGTAATTAACTGGTTCCCACCTTTATAAGCACAGCACATGAAGGGGGTACATGGTCAGATTTCAAAACTGTACAGCAGTTAGGAAACACAGGAAATCTACTCTCTTGAAAGCTCTTGTGGAAACTCAAGTACAGTGTGCCCTTGGTATTTGCTGGGATTTGGTTCCAGGACAGCTAGTGGATACCAAAATCCATGGATGCTCAAGTCCTTTTAAATACAATGGCATAGTAAAATGGTGTCCCTGATATAAAATGGCAAAATCAAGGTTCTGGACCCCCCTGCGAAAACAGAGGCTCGTGCATATTCAAGCCACATAGGTTTGAATGGGGTGTGCCCCTGTTCACGCGCCCCGGGCATATGCACCATTGGAAATAGCGGAGGTGGCCCCTCTGCGTATATTTAAGGGTGCAGATCTCAAATCCGCCAGTTAGGAGGGGCAACTGTACTACAAATGCAACACAATGCTCCAATGCTCTTCCTATTTAGAGAGAGCATGGGCATTTTTCAACCCTGCATTCCCCACAGGGGCCACACCGCTACCTCCAGTTCAACCAGAGGTGACATTATTTCACTTCCAGTTTTGGTTTGTTTGCTTGTTTGCTTACATTGCTAAGAAACTTGTGGTCTTCATAGATCTTACCAGCAACACCACTGCATTTTGTGGTGGGTTTTAGTATTGTTGTGCTTTTTAGGCAAAAAACTTTGTTTGTTTTTAAAATAATCTGGGAGCCTTTGAGGGCTGCAAAATGACTCCCTCCCCAGGGATGCATGTTGCACATGGGTCACACTTTCCCCACCCATGATCTAGTGCTTCACGATGGGATAAAAAATATCCCTCATTCTTTCTATCTAATAAACATAAAACTGAAACCAGCATCTTTTTGCTGCTTCTAGAAGAAAAGGAGGAAGGGGCATAAGATACCAAGCACATAAACTATGTGACAGAGGCAAACTGGATAACAAACCCAGAGACAGAATCCTCAAAGTAGTTATACAATGCGCTCGCACCATGCGTGGATGCATTTTATGCGGCTTCCAGCCGCTCTGATAGCCTTGGCTGAAGAGCGGGGTATAAATAAATAAATTATTATTATTATTATTATTATTATTATTATTATTATTATTATTATGCAGAAGCTGCTTGGGGAGGAAAACAATGGTGTGTGTGTGTGCCCGTGGTGCACGCGCCCCTTTATTTCCTATGGGGCTTGAGCATAGGCGGATTTTCCCTTACGCGGGGGGATTTGGAACGGATCGTCTGCGAAAGGAGAGGGCCCACTGTATCTCAATATGTAGTCAGTGTTCAATACGTTCATGAATTCATGAACACTGTGTCCTAAATTCTGTGGATTAGTTCTAATTAGAGGAGATCCACTGAATCAACTGTTGAATGGTAAATCACCACATAGGTGAATCTCAGTGATTAAATGAGTTTACTCAAGTTAGGACTAACATTAGAATTTAGGACTGTGTATTTTTGCTGAGTACTTCACCGATCCACCAAATAAGGAACATGCAGGCACAGCCTTGACATCTGCCTTATCTGCATTGTTGCGGTTGTTGTGTGCCTTCAAGTTGTTTCTCACTTATGGTGACCCTAAAGTGAACCTATCATGGGCTTTTCTTGGCAAGATTTGTTCAGAGGAGGTTCTGCCATTGCCAAAATCTGAAGTAAATTTAGGTGGTGCATACATGTAATGGGGACTGGTGATGTGGAATGATGGCTGGGGAAGGGGGAGGTAACACGAAGATGTTTCTTTAAGCAGTGGACAAGTTAAAGGTGTAACAATACATTTAACAACAGGTGGCATGAGATGCGGTGTGTGTGCGCACTAAGTGATGAGTTGCCTGTGTCAGCCATTATAATACTGCACAGAGGCTGCAGAATTTAAAAGATGCAAACCCTGACCTCTGCCTTCAGCCATGGGACTAAGGAACAACGGGAGTTGCCCCTTCTGCTTGCCAAGAAGAACATCACACCAAGGGGATGACCAGCCTTGGCCCCTTCAGGGACAAAAAAAAGCAGCTGCAAGTAACTTGTTTCCACTTCCTCTGCCAGAAGGAACAATCCCACTACAACAGGTACTGTGATTTAAGATCTAAAGAGAAGCATATTTTTGCTTAACGGTTAGTCAAAGGTTTTGTTTGGTGAGGGGGGTATCCTTGTTGTTGCTATCTGTTGTAAAACTTGGGTGATCATTCTCAGTCAAAGGCAGGAATAAATTTAATTAGTCTTCATAATCTCCAAAACAATTAGTATTCTACAGACTAACAAATACAGAAAGGACTTTCCTACCCTTTCGGGTCAGATAAGCAGATTTCTATAGTATACTGCCATTAAACTCAGTTTACACCACAGGCACCCCAGCCCCAAATCTATTTCCCAGACCACTGAATATCCTCCAGACATCTGAGCGAATGTCAGTATTAGTGCCAAAACTCCCCTTCTCAAGTTTAAATGCGATGTAGGTGGTAATTTTTAAAGGGAATTGCAGCTGGGGACTGCAACTATTAACCTCTTCTTCTCCACACAGTGTAACGCTACTCATCTCCTTTGCATAACAGTTATATTCAGGAGGGGAAATCCCACTAGTTCTAACCGTAGTGGGATTCCCTCACCGATATGAAATGAAAGCAATTATCTTGCATAATAGAAAGAGCAGTAAGAGGGCCAACAGAGCAGCAACAGCGACAGATGTTGAGGAAGAATGAGAGAAAAGGTGTGCCTATGCTCTCCTAGGAGCTTATCACACGGAGAGCAAACTGGTAAAATCCCATGCAGAAACTGGATTTTAAAATCTGGGTGTTGTCTGTCAGATGCGTTGGTATGAAAGAGAAATAACGCAAAAATAATCCAAATAGAAAGCTCCTTTGTACTTTCGGAATTTAGCAAAAGTAAAAAGGAGCTGATTTTGACTACTTTACGTTTGGATTATTTTCATGTTATTTCTCATTCATGCAAACTTTGTCTGAAAAACATCCTGCAAATGTGAGTTTTTTCAACTTTCTGTTCGGATTAAGCCCGAACAAATGTGGGTTGTTTTCAGTTTAAATTTAGTTTCTGCATGGGATTCGTCCCGTGTGATAAACTTCCTAGAAGGTTAAACAACCTGAGAAAGAGGTCCTTCTCCAGGTATTCCAAGTATCTGTTAGGTGTGTGTGGTACAGCTCCTTCTAATCTTTGTGTGTCTCTTTGCTTTACAAGTATTGTGGCACACAGAGAGGTGGTTGTTATTTTAGGTATTTTCACTTTCTTTGCATATATGTGCATTGGGATTAGGAGGAAATGATACAAATCCTCACAACACAGACATGCAACCTCAGAAACTGCAGAATAGAAAAAGGGTAAGAAGGGCCACCTTCCTACCCCTCTGCTTCTTCCCCTTTCTCCTTCCAAATTCCCTCTGTTTCTTCTGTGCTACCTAGTCTTTACTCCATCCTTCCCCTTTTCTGATCCAAACTCCTCAAACCTAGGTGTTCCTTCCTTCCAGCTTCTACCTCCTTCCTAATCTTCTCTTTCTTTGGCCTGTTACAGACAGCCAAAATAAAGCTGCTTCGAGTCACTTTGGAAGTATGGTATTTTAATGATGCATGAGTCCTAAAAGTCTGGAAGCTTCACCAAAGCTGCACTCCAGTCCTTAGGACTGGAGCGTGGCTTTGGTGCGGCCTTTGGACTCTTAGGACGCATGTATCATTGAAATACCATACCTCCAAAGTGACTCGAAGCAGCTTTATTTTGGCTGTCTGTAACAGGCCATTGTTTCCTTTGCTGTACCATCTCTGTCCTGCACCCTTGCCTTCTTTCACCACTCATTTAACATCTTGACTCTCACCTCAAGAATTGTGCCTTCCATTTTATTTTGAATGTAACCTATGGGGGTAATGATGACTGATGAATGGGAGCAACTGACTAATTAAATTTTGGAATAATCTCAGAGGACACTGAGGAATTATGTGGAGGTGATTCCATGATCCAGTCTTTGCTTGATTGGCATCAGTGGTCAGTCAAATTTTTGAAACTCCATTTTGCTGCAAAAGTTGACAATTGTAAGGGTGCACAAACGGTGTCATTAAAAAACACTAGCTATTCCTTCCATGTGCATTTTTGAACACTTGTGTGTGGTCATTGCTGATTTCTTTTAACTGAAGCAAAACTATTTATTGAGCTTCCACACTGATTTATGATGAAATAGGGCTGAGAGCCAGCTGGTGTAGTAGTTTGAGTGCTGGACTAGGATTCTGGAGACCAGGTTTCGATTCCCAGCTCGCCCTTTATACACACTGGGTGACCTTGGGCAAGTCACATGCTCTCAGCCTCAGGGGAAGGCAATGGTAAACCACCTCTGAACAAATCTTGCCAAAAAAAACACCCTCAACGGACAACCCTTAGGGTTGCCATAACTCAAAGGCAAACAACAACTAGTAATGGGCTTTACCTTGAACAAAATTGGTATATTTTCTAGTTACATCTGTTGACTGCATGCAGTCATCCCCTTAAGTATGTGGAGAATGCTCCAATTCACACATTCGGCTGGGTTGACTATTAAATGATGGCACATTCATCACAATGCATCCTTTTGAACTCTTCCCAAATTCTTTGGGTGGGTGACACAACTCCAGTAGCACATACTCCCAGCGAACAAGGGGCAGCTGTTGGCCCCTCTGACAAGTGATGGGACCCCCAAATGCCTCTAGCCATGCTCTGGTGCCACAACAAAGTACAATTCCCAGAATTCCACAGCATTGAGCCATGACAGTTAAAGTGGTATCAAAATGGATTATTTCTACAGTGTGAATGCAACCTGTGTCTCCAACAAGGAAGGAAAGGCTAAGCTTCCCCACCACAGAGAGACGAGTCCTCTCTGAAAATTTTCTTTTAAAATTATGTGTTGGGTTCCTTTTGTGTTTTTATATACTGCGGTGGGCATCCGGTTGTCCTGTTACTCTGGGTGCAAGATGGATAATTTATGATTAATGGGCAATATCAAAAATAATACAAATGAAAAAATAAGTATTGCCCCAAAGTCAAAGAAAGTGCAAAGGTAGGCTTAATGCTGGACATAAAGAAAACAAAAATAAAAACCATGAAAGAATTACATAAATTCATCCTAGAAAATGAGGAAATAGAAATGAGGAAAGAGAAGTCAGAAAGGGCCTGAAGGCACACAACAACAAAGCAAAAAGAGAGGAAGACCGCACGCCAACTAGACAGAGTCAATTAGAGAGGTCAGGGGTCTGAAATTATAGGACCTGAGCACAGCAGGGGAGGACAGGGGGGTCTTGGAGCAGAGTGACCAGATGTCCTCCTTTTCCAGGACCTGTCCTACTACATTTCAACCTCTGGTCCAGGTGGAATTTTTAAATGTCCTCCATTTGAACCATGACTAAGGCTGCATCTGGGAGTTGTAGTTTTGGGAGACATTAGGCCATCTCTGTCAAAGAGCTCTGGGGCCACAAAAACCTACAAATCTCAGGGTTATCCCATGGCAGTTAAAGTAGTGTCAGATTGGATTATTTCTGCAGCGTGGATGCAACCACTTATATTTATATATTTAAAGCTTTTGTTGGTCATGTCCCACATTTCCCCTGGCATGTCCTACATTTTTGCTGGAGCCGGGTCCTCCATTGCAGTTATGGGGACATCTGGCCATCCTGTTCTTGGAGATGTCTCATCCATAGGGTTGCCATGAGTTGGGGGCAACTGGAGAGCAGCTAACAACAACAACCACCACTAATGGTGTCACTAGGGGGATGTCTGGGGTGTGAACTATACCAGGTGACATCCTAAGCGGGGGATGACACCACTGTCCCTCAAACATCTGCCTTTGGGCAGAAACAGGCCATATGTCCCTTTAAAATGCTGAAAAGATGGGGTGAATGGGGCTAGACTTAGTGGGAAGAGACAGGAGTGGCCCCTGTTTTTAATGTTACTTTTAAAACATCACATGTTTATCTTTAAAAACATCACATGTTCAGGGAAGTCAAAGGGAAAGCAGTGAGAGGGTGAAAGAGAGATGAAAAGGAAGGAAAGGAAATGGAAAGGTATTTAGGAAGAAGAGAAATGGGGATGAGAAAAACTGAACGGATAAGTGAGGTAGGATGAACAGGAGAGTAGGCAGTGTGGTAAGGTAATACAGAATTAAAAAAGCTTAGTGATAGAGTTAATAAGTTTAAATACATAGGTAACGAATATGTAAAACTGATAAGGGGAAACGTATGGATTGTTATGTTATGGTACCGGGTAACGTATGGGACTGTTATGGGGTAATGTATGGGAGGGTAGCTCCGATAGCTCCGAACAGTATTTTATTTGTATGTTCTGTAGAAGATCTCTCTGTGTTTTATGTGTGAAGTCGAAGGCTTTCATGGCCGGTATTCATAGTTCATTGTGGACCTTTTGGGCTACAACATCTCTGAAGATGCCAGCCACAGATGCTGGTGAAACGTCAGGAATAAACTCTTCTAGAACATGGCCACAAAACAACTATGTTTTATGTTAATAAAATTTAATAATAATATATATATATTTTTTTTAAAATCACATTTTACTACCAACTTTTCACTCTGACCCCCTGGAAACTATGCCCGCCTGCCTACTATCTAAACGCATCTGGTCTTGTCATTTACAGGTAGCCTTGGGCAGGTGTTGTTTTATGCCTCACAACTGTTACAGTGGCACTGAGTGGCAGATGGGCATTAAGAGTGAGGAGCCAGCTGAGGGCAAAGCAGCCTCCCTGAAAGGGTGGGATGGGAGGGGGCCAGGGAAGGTGAAGCTGGGCTGACCCCCAGAGTGACCCCCCCTAGGAAGAGAGGGAGGGGGGCCCTGAGCTGCTCTGCTGGAGGCCATGGCTCTGGGGAGAAAGCAAGCAGGGGCTCACCTGCTCCTGGCTCCTGGGCGTCCAGAGCGGGGCTGGTGCGGGGCTGAGTCCTGGCTGAGGCAGCCTCCCCCCAGGGAGAGCAGGAGGGCCAGAGCCCAGCCCAGGGCCTTCCAGCAGGGCCCCTCCATGGCTGGCCAAGCGAGCAGAGCCCCTTGCCCTCCTCCTCCTCTGCGCCTTCTCTCCAGCCCAGCTCTCCTCCTGACGCCAGAAGAAGAGCCAGAAGCACAACTCTCCTTCTCCTTCCAAAGTTCCCTCCCTCCCTCCTCTCCCCACGCCCACCGCCCAAGCCTCCCCCCGCCTGGCCTTGCCTTCTCCCCCCCCCCTTTCCCTCAGGGCTGGGGCCACAGGGCCAGACCCAGGGCAGGGCCAGAGGCACCCCCTCCTCTTCTTGCCCTGCAACGTTTCAGCCTCCTCTCAGGAGGGACTCCCAGTCAGAGGTCCTCCTTGCTGAGCAGGAAGGACTAAGAGGCATGGATGGACATTGATGTTCCCAAAGGGCTTTCCTTTAGAGCAGGGCTAAGAAGCATTACATTCCCAAAGGTCCTCCCTTTTGTGTAGGACTAAGAAGCATGGGTTGACATTTATGTCCCAAACTGTCCTCCATTTTGAGCAGGACTACAAAGCACGGATTGGTAGTGCTATTCCCAAAGGTCCTCCATTTTGAGCAGGACTAAGAAGCATGGATTGACATTTAGATTCCCAAAAGTCCTCCATTTTTGCATCATATTCCCAAAGGTCCTCTCTTTTGAGCATGGCTCAAGAGGCATACATTGATATTTATATCCCCAAAGGTCCTCCTTTTTGTGTAGGACTAAGAAGCATGGATTGACATTTATGTTCCAAACTGTCCTCCATGTTGAGCAGGAATACAAACCATGGATTGACATTTAGATTCCCAAAGGTCCTCCCTTTTGAGCAAGACTAAGAAGCATGAATTGACATATATAGGAGTGTTTTTTAGCTCAGGGTGACTAGACACACCCACAGTTTCCAGGATACATCCTACTACATTTCAGCCTTCTGTCCAGAAGGGAATCCCAAAGGTCCTCCATTTTGAGTAGGACTAAGAAGCATGAGTTCATATTTGTAAGTGTGTTTTTAGCTCAGGGTGACCAAGAGTCCTCCTTTTCCAGGACACGTCCTACTACATTTCAACCTTCTGTCCAGGAAGGATTCCAAAATGTTCTCCATTTTGAGCATGGCTAAGAAACATTAATTTATATTTATATGAGTGTTTTGCCTTTGTTCAGTCACGTCCTATCCTACATTTTTTCTTGAATGTCCTACATTTTGCGGTGCCTTGTCCTCCTTGGTGGCTGTGACCATCTGGTCACCCTGTCCTACCCACAGAGGACAAGGCACTGCAAAATGGAAGGGATTCCAGAAAAATGGAGGGCATGCCTACAGAAAAGTTCGAAACATCAATTAATGCTTCTTAGTCATGCTCAAAAAGAGGACATTTTGGAATCCTTCCTGGACTGAAGGTTGAAAGGTAGGACAGGTCCTGGAAAAGAAGGACACCTGATCACCCTGTACTTAAGAGCCCCAGGGGAGAGGTTTGGCAGAGGAAGGGGCTCATTGGAGTTTCATCTTCCCTCTCTTCCCAAAATGGAGGACATTTTGGGTTTATCCCAGACTTCTGCCAACATAAGGTTAAAATGTTGGACATGTCCAGGAAAAGGAAAACATCTGGTCACCCTGGGCTAAGAGCCCCAGCAGAGAGGTTTGGCAGGAGAAAGGGCTCAGTGGAGCCTCATCTTCTCTCCTGGACATAAGGTTGAAATGTAGGACATGTCTGGGAAAAGGGAGATGTCAGGTCACCCTAAGGAGGGAGGCAAGATGTCCAAATGACTTCATGGTGGCATTCCTTTGGGAACTGACCCCAACACTCCTTGCGCCCTACGTGCGAATGACAGTCTTATGTGTATGGCCAGCTTTGCACACACTTGTGTCTTGTGCCAGAGACCTAGTTCAACTGGTGGGAAGAAGGGATGTGAAGAAATGAAGGCATTGCCTCCCGCTATTAAGAAGTCTGTCCCCCAAATAGAATTTCTTTTTGGACCCCAAATTTATTGCATGGCAGTAGCGTAACCCTTGAGCATTTGGAAATGCAATGTAGGCACCCAAAGAAAAGGGGGAGGCAAAGCTAACCAAAGGAATAGGAACACAACACATGGAAGAATTCTTCTAGGTCTGGATGATTTTTCAGTCTCCGTTTTTCACTGCAGTGCTAGGAATTTGGAGAGTAAAGGGGGAAAAAATCAAGGAGGGGGCAAAATTCTTTGAGGAGGCAATGCTCTTATTTTAACACCCTCCAGTAGCTACAACCCGGGACACGTGCACCATTTTTGAGCGATCCATGAGTGAGAAAATCTGCTTTCCCCCTCCTCACATCCACACTATTTCCCCCCCACCAACCCCCCTTTCTTTCCATTCAACTGAGAACTGGATGAGCCGTCCTCTTTTTCCAGGAACACTATTAGGCAAGAGGAGGAAGCGCATCCAAAAAACAGAGTTTAATAAATGAAGCCTGCATTATTTTATGAAGTCAGGCCTCACGAACAGAAGGGGAGACACATCACCCTCCTAATCTACAGCAGAACTGGATTTGTCACAACACTCCCACCCTGTACCTATGGCAATAAAATCTTACTTGTTAGTTAGGACATCAGGGGGTGCACATACACTGTAGAAATAATGCAGTTTGAGACTTTAATAGTCATGGCCCCATCCTACAGAATCCTGAGATTTGCAGAATTGTGAGGCATCAGCTTTCTCTGGCAGAAAAGGCTAAGGACCTTTTAAAACTACAGATCTTAAGAATTCATTGGATGGAACTACTGCACTTAAAGTGGTGTCAAACTGCATTACATCTACAGTGTACATGCACCCAGAGAGGACCAAACTATCCCTGTATGAAAGTACTCACCCCAGAAATAGTGGTTGGTTGGATGCAAGTTCCTGTGAACTGTAGTGTGATTATGATGGGGGAAGAAGCTGCATATGTTTCAGTATAAAACACAGGATTATTATACTTGAACTGATTCTTCCTTCTTCTAACTATTAAAAAACCCCTATTTCTGTCATTTGACAGTAGATGGGTAGGCATGCTTAAATATAACTGAAGAAACTTCAAATAAAAGCAGACATGGTTCGTGTCTTAGGAGTATGAAGAAATATTCCTTCAAGTGTGAGAAGGAAAGACAACAATAACATGATAATATTTTCACTTCCCCTTTTTACGTTTTAATATACTGCAGTATATTTTCAGTACCAGCAGTTTGTGGTTATGAATAGATTTTATGAGGAGCATAACTCAAACTGCATCTTTAAATTCACATTTTTAAATGTTTTAAAAATAAAATGTGTTTATTATTATTTTTAAAGGAAGTTAAAAGACTCCACTATGAACAAAGAAAAGCAGCTTCCACCTACAAACAGACTAAGTGTGCAGTCTGATATTTCTGCACTTGGAGATATGTCCCACTGAATTTGGTGATGCTTGTTCCCAGGTAAATAGCTACATGACTGTAATTAAACTTATAGAAGTACTGTAGAGGCAGAGGAGAAGGCACAGAAAAGAAAAATGGTAATAACAACAGATCTTGTATGATCAAAGGCAATACATGGTAAGGCTAATAACACCCTTTGGGTGGTATTAAATTTAAGCACACTCTGCACATGCAAAGTGACATGTACTAATAGTATACTAGAGCAAATCACATTAAGCCTGGCTAATATAATTTAAGCATTTCATGGCATAGTGGTTTAATTGATGGACTACTACTCTGGAGACCAAAGTTTGATTCCTAGCTCAGCCATGAAACCCACTGGGTGACCTTGAACAAGTCACACTCTCTCAGCCTCAGAGGAAGGCAATGGAAAACCTGCTCTGAACAAACCATGTCAAGAAAACCCCTTGATAGGATCACCTTAGGATTGCCATAAGTCAGAAACGACTTGAGGGCACACAAATACACAACACAAAAGTAACCATATGTTTTCTCTGGCAGTGTTTCTATTTCTTTAGCAAGTACATGCATGTGCTAGGTTGACAGAAGAACACACAGATTTGAATAAAATTTGAGCATGGTTTTATATATATTCACACACACACAACTACTGGGAAAGACCATGAGCAGGTGACTTATCAATCTGCTCAATCTGCTGCCCAGTTACCAACTCAACAGAAGATAAGCAACTGCTAGATCCTAGTTCTTTCTTATCATCATCCTTAAAAAGCTGGGCTTGGATTGGACAGCCCTTAAAATATAGGTCACCTTCAAACAGAGCACTGCCCTTGGTAACATAGGACCTGTCACTGTTTGAGTGAGAGAGTTTCAATTTCATTTGGGATACAGCTGAGAGGAAATTAAACCTGCCTTTCACCCCAAACAGGATTGGGAAAAATGCTATCTGTAAACAAGTTTCTACTTGATATAACTGTGATGTCATGTACTTTTGATGTAAAATGTTGTTTAACTTAATGCATACATTGAGATAATTTATGTGTATTCGAGATAGCAAGGTAAGGAGGAAATAGAAAGCTGAGAATGAATGATGAGTGGTGGAATGTCTGAGTGCAGGTCTACACTTGTCAACATACTCTGGGGTGTCCCTGAAGTATTCTAGCTCCAAATCCCCCCCCCCACTGAATTTGCCCCTTACCTGCTCTATTTTGCTGCCGTGTTTCAGCTCTTGCAATGAGTGACTCTTGCCCACAGCACTGGTGCCAAGCATCCCACAAGGACTGTGAGTGAAAAGGCAGCCACTACTGTCACTATGAAGAGAGCCAAATACTGCAGCAAAAGATGAGTAATTTAACTGCAGGTCAGGGGATGAAAGCTCTGAATTGAGTGTGGGTGTTGTGAAGACAGTCCATACCTGAGTCAGAGGGCTCATTCACACTATGAAGTAACCCGGTGTGGAAACCGGGTCATTCCCAAGGCATTTATACTTGCACTGAGTGTACTCAGTGCAGTTTGCAGAGGGGCTGCCTCGAAACCCACTTGGTATATTCAATACCATTTTTTTTTCCTGCATCTTTGAAAAGATGTGGATCACCACAAATGAGAATGTGCTGTTGATTTGATTCAGTGCATTCTGAACCGATTCTTACAAAATAGGGAGGGGTTATGTAAAGAGGGGAGGAACATGCACATCCTACCTGGGCTTGCCAATGAAGACACTGGCTCCATAAATCTAGCCAGTATTTCCACCACTACCTCCATTTAACATCAGAAGGCTTAGCACCAGAAGGTTTATTTATACATTTATACACTTTTTGTGTTCAGATTTGAACTGCCCGTGACAACAGAAGCAGAGTCACATCACCAACAGTGAAAGCAGAAGTGGAATGATGAAGATGTGCATCACTTCAGTGACATTTTTAAAAAATGAGAACGACTGAATGCGTTCGAAATGGAGGCTGTATTTTAAATCAATACGATGGAAGTGTGAATAGCAGTAGGGTTAAAATGCCACGGAGAGATTTGATTGTGGTAAACGTATTGGGAACTTTGATTCAGTATCGCATCGCCACGGAGATTCGGAACTCCTTGCTACAAAAACATAAGTGTGAATGCACCCACAGTTTTAACCTTGAGTTGTGTAAACAGGAGGCACCAAGATGCAGGGATGGGGATATAATTTGGGGATAAATCACTCATGTAGGCGAGGCCAAAAAGGGTTTAGATAAGGTTGGTAAATGACAGTTGTGGTGACAATTGGTATAGTCAGTTAGGGAAGTTAGTTAAAGGAGTGAGTGAATGAGGAATAGGGTTAAGAGAGTCAAACAACCCTTTACTATATAATTAAATAGTTGCCATAATTGCTGTGAGAGAAAGAATGACATTTTGCATTTTGCCAGGGATTTTCTCTTGTTCTTTGCAGATGTTGGGCGGTACATCAACCTCTAAGTATCAAATACATTCCTCAGATGCTTATATCATGCAGGAGGAACTTCTGGCTTAGATTGTGCTAAATCAATGTAGTGAACACTTTACTTCTAAAATGCTACAGTGGTCTGCAGCAAATTTTAACTAAAACTTGAAAAAGTAAAACAAATAGACCTGGAGTAGATAAGAAAGGATGTATCAGGAGTTCTTGCATTTACATAACCTTAAAATAAATGTGGGTTAGACATTCCCACACCCAGTAGGAAGAAAAGAAATTGATTTGTTAAGTACTGTCCAGGAGAAACATCAACCTATAGGGAACTTTAGGATATTTGTGTGTAGTTTCATCCAGTGATGGAAGATTCTACATTATGCTATTATTATTATTATTATTATTATTATTATTATTATTATTATTATTTTCCCTCTGTGACTGATATCAGCTCTGGAAGTGGGATGATTTGCTCTGTTGCTTGTTCTCCTGTGTTGTGGTCTTGTTCTTGCCTTTTGCAGTTGATTGAAGAATAAGAGTATGTTCTGGGATCCAATCCCATATTTCATAGGGCAAACTACAGGTTCTTTGGGTGCAGCTTTTTTTTTATAGCACCCATTATTTTTAGTTTAAGAACTCCTTTCTTGCAAGACTAATTTTTCCACTTGGTGATTGAATGTACTTCCGAGATTGATTTATGCTTCAAAGTCCAACCCTGCTCCACACTTTGGTTACACACCAGAAGAAGATAAAATGTTCATTCTCCCTTATTCAGCTGCTGGGCAGATCTGGGGTGGTGCTCCATTCCTACTGTTAGTTACATAAATTACATAGTTGTATATGATTTTGCAGGACAAAATTGCTCTGAACCTCCTTGCCCAAAATCCTAGACAGAAGATGAATTATTGAGGTATGATTTATCAAACACAGAGGATAGTGCTGTGTATTTAATGAATGAGAAGGCAGGTAACTGGGCTTTAACATAGTCAGTTGCTACTTCTAGATGATGCTGAGTAGGACAAACATTTTCTTGTATTGGTGGATTTAGAGGCTTGAAAGTAACAATATCCCTTCCCCCTCATGATTTGACTGGAACTATCAAAAAGACAATAAGCTGATTATATAAATAATACTGATAATAATACTGACTTGATTGAGGCTTCATGTGATACAGTAGAGACCCAGTGATCCCTTCTTACTGCCGCTGAGTGATGGCTGGCCTGGATATGTTGGGAACTCTTTCATGAATTAATAAACTGAGGACTCTGTGCTATCCAAAATAGGTGCATTCATTGATCTATGGCTAGTGGAGAGAGAAGGAAATTGCTACTTTTGGGAACATCTTATTGTGAAGGAAAAGCTGCTTTCCACGTCTGACACAGAGACCACAGAGGCTTAAATATACCCATATGGCAAAAATACAGAAGCACACCACATGTGTAATGCCTTTTGGTTTGCTTGCTTTCATTTCTGTACAACTGAATAATTGAACAGATTTCCTGCTTTAACTGAAATGATATTCTTCCAGCAGGGATCTACAGAAGACACTTACACATTTGTTCTAATTTACAGTGACAGACTTGGATTCGAAGTGATCCTGCTTCTCCCTTGCTATGGAAGGGCTGCTGAAGGGCCCCAAATTGGAGCTCCAGTTTCATGTGTGATAAGGCCCAGAGGCATAGTTCCACTTCTCTTCATAGTACAAGAAAATCTTTGATTAGAGTTTGGAATAGGTATAAGAGAAGACTCTTACCAAAAATGGGGTGGTGGATTTCTCCCCCATGCGGCTTTTTTCAGAAGAGAAATGATCAAAGATAAGAGATGGTATAGATATGAAGATATTCTGGAATTAAAAGATGACAATTGGGTAGTTAAACCAAGAGAGAAATTAAACGAAGAGGGCTGGAATGTTAGGTGGTTCGCTCACAGGCAACTACAGGAAAGATTTAAAATTGATCCAAAAATATATGGTTTTCAATCAAGAGGAGAAAATTCAAATTTAGAAGAAATTCTAATGAAAGTAAATAATAAGTTGATTGGGAAAATGTATAGTATATTATTGGAATATGATACCGAAGAAATAGTAGTAAAGGATCAAATGGTTAAATGGACAAAACATATTGGTCACCCTATCCTAATGTCACAATGGGAAAAGGTTTGGAGAAATGGATTTGTTTTCACCGCCTCTCAAAATTTGAGAGAAAACTTCTACAAAATGTTTTACCAATGGTACCTTACGCCAGAGAAAATAGCAAAAATTTACAAAGTTAAAAACAATATGTGTTGGAAATGTAAGAAGGAAATAGGCACATTTTATCACTGCTGGTGGACATGTAAATGGGCAAAACGTTACTGGGCGATGATAAATGATTCTATTGAAGAAATGTTAAAGATTAAACTGCAAGCAAAGCCAGAACTTTATCTATTGGGGATATTTGGTGATGAGGTTGGAGCTAAATATCAATTTTTTTATTTTATATGATCTCTTTTGCTCGTGTATGTTTTGCGCAAAAATTGAAATGTAAAGATATCCCACTGAAAGAAGACTGGATGTTAAAGTTATACGAGGGAATAGAGATGGATAAACTTACGCAAGCATTAAGAGATGAATCGAAAGGATATTCCTCAGAAGAATGGGATGCAGTGATTGAAATTCTGGAATTAAAGTGGGGGAAAATGGCGACTCTTAATTTACATTAATATGATTAGAGATTGGATCTATGAATTTAGTTATAAATGTAAGAAAGTCATGACAGAGAATATTGATAGGAAGGAAGTCAGTTTTATGTTTGTGAGTGTGAATGCAGGAAGAGAAGAACAAAGTAAAAAGAAATAGAGATGATTTAGCTTAGAGAAGATTTGTGAAGAATGAATGTGATATTGTATATGTAGGTATGTATAGACATATAGAGATACTTGTCTATGTATTGTTTTGTATTGGCAATGTATGATATGACGTAGAATGTAGAATGTAATGTGTTTGTTTTTAATAATACAATATTTAATTTTAAAAAAAGAAATATTTGCAAGGGCAACCACTGATGCTTTTTCCATGGAGCTTACTGGTTTGTGGCATGTTCTGCTACAGCTGATTTTTCTGGCTGGCCCAGTCTGCAGTGTCTCTCATGTTCCTTACATTCCTCATAGAAATGTAAACTTTTAGCTCTGCTCAAAATGGAGGACATGACCAAATAAAAACCTGAAAACACTCAGAAAAATGTTAACTCGTGTTTCTTTGTCCTGCTCAAAATGCAAGACTTTGAAATTTAAGGTACTGTACAGCGCGCCTGCGCCATACGCGGGCACGCCATACGCGGCCTTGAGCATACGTGCTCAAGCCGCAGGGCGCACGCGGGGCGGAAGGGGCGGTGCATCCCATTCAAGTGAATGGGCGCGCGCGCCCATTGCACCCCGCACGCTCCTGTGCCACCGCGCCGCCGCACACGAGCCCCATTGTTTCCAATGGGGCTCAAGCATAGGCGGAATTCGCCTTACGCGGCGGGATCCGGAACGGATCCCCCGCGTAAGGCAAGGACGGACTGTACTTGGACAGAAAAAAATGAAATGCATAGATATAGGATGGGGACACCTGGCTTAACAAGAGTACATGTGAAAGGGATCTAGGATTCCAAGTAGACCACAAGCTGAACAGGAGTCAATAGTGTGATGAGGCCAATGAGATTTTAGGCTGCATCAATAGAAGTATAGGCGGGTTACAGACCGCCTGTTTGGGGTGGGCTGCACCCGCCCCTTTCCCCGGGGTATCGGGGCCTCAGCGTCCAGAGCGGCAGCCGTTGAGGGCCCGATCCGCCGCTTTCCAGGCTGTGGGGAAGTGGCAAAAGGCCCCTTCCCCGCAGCCTGGAAAGGGGTGTCCTTGGGGCTTGAAGCTCCAAGGACACCCCGCAGCGGCGGGGAGGAGGAGAAAGGGGCCACTTGGCCCCTTTCTCCTTTGGTCCGCTGGGCGCAGCCGTGTGAAGGCTGCGCCCAGCGGACCAAACCAGGAAGGAGCTCTGAAATGGAGCTCCTTCCTGCTCCACGCTAAGGACGCACTAAGCGCCTTGGCACAGAGCGAGGACGTCACGTCTGCGTCGGCCCGTATAGAGGCGGCGCGGTCGTGACGTCCTCATGGCGGCGGCCATGTGGAACAGCTGCCGCCATTTTGTGCGCACAGAGCGCGCACTAGGGTTAGGGGTGCAGAAGCACCACCCCTTTTTAACCCTAGTACGCGCTCTGCGCGTACTTTCCTGCCCGTTTGTAATGGGCCAAAGTGTCTAGAATGATCAAGGAATCTAATGGGACCACTATATTCTGCTTCGGTCAGGTCTCACCTGGAATACTGTGTCCAATTCTGGGCACCACAATTCAGAAAGGTTGTTGGGAAACTGGAGCGTGTCCAGAGGAGGGCAACTAAAATAGTGATGGGTCTGGAAACCATGCCCTACAAGGAGAGACTCAGGGAGCTGGGGATGTTTAGCCTGGAGAAGGTTAAGAAGTGATATGATGATAACCTTGTTTAAATATTTGAAGGGATGTCATATTAAGGAGGGAGCAAGCTTGTTTTCTGCTGCTCCAGAGAACAGGACCCGGAACAGTGGATGCAAGCTACAGGAAAAGAGATTCCAGCTCAACATTAGGAGGAACGTCCTGACAGTAACGGCTGTTTGACAGTGAAAAATGCTTTCTCAGAGGGTGGTGGAGTCTCCTTCTTTAGAGGTCTTTAAACAGAAGCCGGACGGCCATCTGTCAGGGATGCTTTGATTGAGAGTTCCTGCATGGCAGAGGGTTGGACTGGATGACCCTGTGGAAGACCATCCTAGTATTCTATTTTTTAAAATATTTAAACTTTATTGAAAAATGACAAAAAAAAATATATTCATCAAATACAATCAAGTTAAAACCATAAAGACATCACGAAAAGAGAGAAAAAGAAAATCTATATATCCATAAAGCTTACATACTACCACTCAACACTACTCGCTTATAACCTACCATCATTATAAATCTACTTATTCCTTTCCAAGTTTTCTTATTTCAGACATTCACTCTTCCATATCTTCCTTCCTACCTACCAGCTTTGTCTCTAATTTGTCAATATGTGGCTATCTTATCTTTGAAATACAAAGATTTAATTTCTTTATCCAAATCTAACTTGATGATTTTATCTATATTATCTTTCAGATCCACCTTAAAGTAGAAGGACTTGGAGTTTATATTGAATAAAATTTAATAACTGCTGTTTTACCCCATTCTGCATCAAAGAACTTGATTACCTTCCTCCATTGGTACAGCACTTTTGTGTCAAGATCATTTCTCAAAGTTACAACTTGTAACTTGAGGTGTTAAACTAAACTAGACTGGAGTCTTAATCCGAATCTGGATTTTCAGTAGCTCCCATTTTTGCTTCCTTATACCTCCTTTCGGCCCTTTCCCCCTTTGCCTTTTATCCTTTATATTTAGCATTTTTCTATCTTCGTTTAAATTCTGTTTCTCAAGATGTCAGCAAAGAAAGTTACATTTCAGTTACCAAATACTACTCAGCAAAGACTTTCAAGCGAATCAGTGGCTAAAACAGCTGAACCAAATGAAACAATGATGGAAGAAATTAGAAGAATGCTACAAGAAACAAACGCTGAAATCCAGAGATCTAGAGAAGAAATAAAATTAGAATTCAAGAAGGAACTGAGAGGGGTATCATCTAGATTGGATAAAATTGATGGTGATATAAATCTAATTAATGGGAAAGTTGAGAAATTGGAAGAAGATGTGAAGAAAATAGAACAGAAGGTGGAAACTCTGAGTAAGGACCAACAGGAGGATCATGAGGCAATCTTAAGACTACAGATGAAACAAAGAGAAAATTCCTTGAGACTACGTGGTCTCCCTGAATGAAAAAGTGAAATTTTGGCTAAATTTATTAATGAATCAGAAACTCTTTTCCATTGGGAAATAAATTGAATTCACAGGGTAGAGTCCCACATAGCAAAAACCAAGAATCTCTCAAGAGACGTGGTAATTCATTTTGTCCGAAAACAAATCAAAGAGTTAATTCTTCAACAAAGTTATAAATCAAAACTACTAACTGAGGGCAAAGAGATCAGAGTCATGAGAGAGATTCCTGGGGGCATTTTGAAGAAAAGGAAGGAGTACAGTTTCCTGATAGAACAGTTGAAATCTTGGGGAATCACTTATAGATGGGAAGAAATTGAAGGCGTGTCAATAAATTGGAAGAAAAGAAAAGTAAGACTGAATTCGATCGAAATGTCAAGACATTTTTTAATTGAATTGAATAATAACCTGGAGAAGACGAATAAGGATGAAGCAGGTGGAGAGAGTGGAGAGGCGAGGGAGGAGGACAGATCAAGAGGGGGGAACAGATATAAGAAAAAGAAAAGTCAGAGAAGAACTATTAAGAATTAATATTACTTTTAGTTAAATTGAATTGTATGACTTTGTGGCTATCTCTTCTTCTACTAAGGTGAGATCGAGTTGGACCGACTTAATATAAACTACATAGTCTCAATAAAATTATATTGAGAGAAGTACTGCTGAACCTTTCTTATTTGAGTCAATCAAAGGTAATAGAATGAAGATATTTTCATGGATTAAACTCACCACAGAAAAGGAAAAGAGTGTTCCTGCTATTAGAAAAAAATAATTTGGGCATTGTTTGTTTGCAGGAATCACACATAAAACTGAAAGATACTAGACTAATCAAAAATAGTAAATTAGGTAAGGAATTTATTAGTTCAATAAATAAAAGTAAAAAAGGAGTGATCACCTACGTACGAGATTATCTAGAACCTAAAGAGATCTTTAAAGATGAAAATGGGCATTATTTAGGCATAGAGGTAGATTGGAATGGGAAAAAGATTCTAATTGTAAACATTTATGGCCCACAAGAAAATAAGAGTGCCTTTTATAATAAAGTGCAGAGGAAAATCTCAGAATTTGAATATGAACACATGATAATAGCAGGAGACTTCAACGGTGTTATAGAACCCAAGCTAGATAGAATCTCATAAAATAAAAAAATAGAGAAAATCAAGGTAAACTGCTCAGGAGTTTCTTTCAATTACTAGACAATTTTTCATTGACGGAAGTCTGGAGACAACTTTATAACGAGGAGAAAGTTTATACATTTTTTTCTGAGAGACATGAATCCCTATCAAGGATTGATTTATTTTTGACATCAAAATGGTTGATTAAATAAATCAGAGGAATGGAAGTATTAAATAGAGAAATCTCTGATCACAATCCCTTATTATTAAATTTGAAGGAACCAGTTAAAAAGCTTAAATGGAAATTAAATGACGACCTTCTTACAAATAAAGATGTAATAAATAAAGGGAAGGAAATTATTAAATTCTTCTTTAAAGAGAATGCGAACAAAGGAACCAAATTATCAATGGTGTGGGATGAAGGGAAGGCAGTGTTAAGAGGTTTTTTTACACAACAAAATATAATATATCAGAGACAAAAAAGATTGACTCTTCTAAGTACTACATTGAGAGATAAAGAAGAAGAGTTAAAGAAACATCCCCAAAGCAAAAAAGTGCAGCAAGAAATTAAAATGCTACAAAAGCAGTTAGAAATAGAAGCTACTACTGAACTAGAAAAGAAATTGAAAGCAACAAAACAGAAGAATTTTGAGCAGGCAAATAAATCAGGAAAATGGTTAGCCCATAAATTAAGAAAGGAACAAGAGAAAAAAATAATAAATAAAATTTAAAAAGGGAAACAGGTGGTTACACAACAAAAAGATATAGAGGAAGTTTTTGTGGAATTCTATGAAAAACTATATAAGAAACAAGAAATAGAAAAAACAAAAATTACCGAATACCTGTCCAATAATGATATAGAAACTCTCTCCCAAGCGCAACAAGAAAACTTGAACCAATTGATAACCAAGAACGAGATAAGGGAAGCAATAAATCACATTAAGATGAGGAAAGCCCTGGGGAATGATGGTTTAAATGCGTTGTTTTATAAGACATTTGCGGAGGAATTGATAGACCCCTTACAACAGGTGATGAATGAGGCATTAAAAGGAAATCTACCAGATTCGTGGAAGGAAGCCGAAATTATTTTAATCCAGAAAGAAGGGAAAGATATACAGGACCCATCAAATTACAGACCGATTTCACTCCTCAACAATGATTATAAGATTTTTACAACTATCCTATCCAAGAGATTTAAAAAATTGTCTAAAAGAGACAATAGACAAAGATCAAAGAGGCTTTTTGCCTAATCGGTATATGAGGGAAAATATAAGAATTGTACTTGATATTCTGGAATATTATGAACACCATAATGACAAAAAATTAGGAATGCTTTTTATAGATCTAGAAAATGCCTTCGATTCAGTGAATTGGGATACATTAGTGGAACTATTAGGGAAAATAAAAGCTGGGGGAAATTTTATAAATTGGATCAGGAAAATTTACAATAATCAGAAAGCTCAAATCAGGATTAATGGGGAAAGAACAAAATTTATCAAAATTCAAAGAGGAACTAGGCAGGGTTGCCCACTTTCACCCTTGCTATTCCTGTTGATTATGGAACTCTTAATAAAGGAAGTAAAGACAAATGATAATTTAAGAGGGGCAAGGATTAAAAAACACAATTACAAAATTAGAGCATTTGCCGATGATGCGGTTTTAATAATAGAAGACCCCCAAGAAAATGTGATAGATATTTTTGGAGCGATATCAGGATGTAAAATTAATAAAGACAAATCTGTTATTATAACAAAAAAATTACAAAAGAGTGAAGAGAAAGAGTTAGAAGAAAAAGTGGGAATGAGAATTGTGAAGAAAACTAAATACTTGGGAGTTCAAATTACAAAAAAATCGGTGGAACTATTTGAAAATAATTATAAGCCCTTATGGGCAAAGATAAGGAAAGATTTAATGAATTGCAACAGACTAAATTTATCTATAATGGAAAGAGTGTCAGTAATAAAAATGAATGTTTTGCTGAGGATATTGTTTTTATTCCAAATGATCCCTATAATAACCACAGTTAAATATTTAAAGAATGGCACAATTTATTTGGAGGGGAAGAAAACGAAGAGTGAAATTAAAAACTTTACAGGATGCAAGAGATAGAGGGGGATTAGGCCTTCCAAACTTGAAATTATACTTTGAAGCCTGAGGTTTAGTATGGATAAAAGAATGGGTTACTTTATCTGATGAAAGTTTGTTAGATCTGGAAGGAGATGGTACAAATTGGGGGTGGCATGCTCATTTGGCATATGATAAAGATTAACAAAATAAAAACGTTTTTAATCACTGTACTGTAGTGGTTTACACATGCAATAACATTACATTTAAAATCACCCTCTTGAGCTACCAGCTTTGGAACCTCTTCTTGATGAGAAAAAGTGAGTGAAAATACTAACCTACCAAGTGTCATAGGAACGTATTGTAGACTATTCCTGTTGCACTTACGCCCTGAAAAGAAATAAAAGTAGTTACATCCCTAAAGACTAATAAATGACCAGGCATCCCCAATACATCAGAATAAACAGTCAAACTAACATATTTATGAGGCCATTGCTATGTTCTGTTTGGAATGACTAAAGTATTTAAAGTGACTAATCGAAAATAACAGGAAACACTGTCATGCCTTTATATAGAAAATATTCTTGATTGTATTTTAAAATCCCTTTCTGGTAGATCTTGCTTTCAGCAGACTTGTGTCCTTTTGGACGGCAACAATGCATTTGTTACTTCTATGGTAGCAAAATTTGGTTTAGCTGCTAACAAGATTAGAATTAACTTTCTTGATCGGAATGACGGCTAGATCCATTCTAGTTTTATGGTTTTATTATTTTATCATTTATGATGTATTATTGGTTTTTTGTTGATGGATCTCTTTTACTAACTTTACCATGTTGTTTTTGGTTATTTTTATGCTTTGGTGTTTTAACATTGTTTTTGTATTTACTGTTTGGATATATTTTATATTGTGGCGGCTTTTAGCTTTTAACAATAAACTTCTATTCTATTCTATTCTTACTCACTTTAGATGGCAAATTTGTCTGTATAGCAAAAGGGAGGGAGACTGATACTGTATTTAACTGTAAGATGTGAGCTTAGCTCAACCAGCAGCTGCCTCAGTTATTCTTCTCCACCCTTTAGAGACATACAAGAAGCCAAGCAGAACAATTTTTCCACATGTGTACTTCTCTTTAGGTTTGTAAAGGATCCATGTGATGGTGCAGAAGAAAATGTAAATTTTGCTTCATTATTATGCTTGTGTGTGTTTTTTTTAATTATTGTTTTGTATAAGCAGTGTTAAGTCCACATCCTTTTGTATGACCAAGATGGAGACTAGCCAACATTCAGTCACAAAACTCCTACTCATTAAGAAATCTAGAATTAAGAGTAGAATAATGTATTTGATGGGCCTGACTAAAACATTATATAGTACTTAACAGGGTTTCACATTCTGCAAATACCCTGCTTTTATTTATTCATTCATTTATTTTGTTTTTGAGGTGGTTGTTCAGGGAAGAAAAAGATATAACTTGGTGTGGGAGGGTTGAGCTAGCTTTTACTAGCTAAGGTTGACATCGGTGGTGGGCTCATTTTAATTTTTTTAAAATTATATATATATATTTATATATACTATTGAATTGTTGTGTTCTTTCAAATCATTTATGACTTATGGTGACCCTAAGGGGATCCTGTCATGTACAGTGTTCCTATTATATTACTTTTAATAATAGTCAGTAGCCTTAAGTGTAAGGAAGAGGCAGAAAAGATGAAATAAACAAAACTTTACAACACAATTTGTTCATTGTGCTCAAATGGCAAAGGGTGGGTCAGAGACGAAGAATTCTTGGCTGTCTTTTATATGTGGAACTCCTTTTTTTTCCCTTGGAGTTTTCCCAGTATCTTTGTCTAAATGTTTTCTGCATGTAGTGCAAATCTCTTCTGTTGGAGCTGACTGCTAAACTATCAAGGGCATCTTCATCATCAACAACAGCATTAATGATTTACAGTATGCAAAATTAAAAGCTTCTAGGATAGTTTGCAAATTTTAAGTACAGCAGAGCTCTAATATCGAAAGATTTGTTTTTGGCACATACTGCTCTTTGGAAAAATGTCACAGACATTTTTTAATGTATGTTGGCAAGGCTTTCATTTATAAAATTAGGAGGTGAGACAACCATCCACAATCCCAGATTTGATGGGGTTAAGTCATATGTCTTTTGAGACAGACACCAGAGTGATGAGATGCATATGACAGATCTTGTAGTTGTTTTGTGACATTCTTGACTTACGGCGATCCTAAGGCAAACCTATCATGGGGTTTTCTTGTCAAAATTTGTTCAGAGGTAGTTTGCCATTGCCTTCCCATGAGGCTGAGAGCATGCTACTTGGTCAAGTTCCCTCAGTGGGCTTCAAGGCCAAGCTGGGAATTGAACCCTGGTCTCCAGAATTGTAGTTCTTCCAGGGGGAAGAAGCAGCTGCTGGTTCTACTGCTGCTTGGACCTCTGCCTTCCAAGTGCCTTCTAAGAAGCAGAGCCCTCTCTTCAGTTCATCTGGTGCCATCTGGCCATGGAGGGAGAGAATGGCCCAGCTCCATCAGGCCTGGCCTGAGCTAAGAAGAAGAGCCCTCCCTTCAGTCCATCTGCCTTGGTCCAGGCCTCAGAGAGAGAGAAGAACTGCTGGACCTGTTCCTCTTCCCCACCACCATTCCCTTCTCCTTTTGTGTCGTGTCTTTTTAGATTGTAAGCCTGAGGACAGGCAACCGTCTAATTAAAATAATAATTGTAAGCTGCTCTGAAAGCCTTTAGGCCTGAAGGGCAGGGTATAAATACGTCAATAAATAAGTAAATAAATAAATAACAGCCCAAGACTCAAACCAGTATGCTGCACTGACTTGCTAATATCTCTTTAATAGTGGTTTAAATTATGGAGTTTTGTTGTTGTTGTTGTTGTTGTTGTTGTGTCTTCAAGTTGTTCCCAATTTATTGGCAAACTTTATGCAACCCTATTGTGGTTTTCTTGGCAAGATTTGATCAGAGGGGGGTTGCCTTTGTCTTCCTTTGAGGCTGACAGAATGTGACTTGCCCAAGGTCCCGAGTGGGTTTCATGGTCAAGCAGGGGTTTGAACCATGGTCTCCAAAGTTGTAGTCCCGTTCTCAAACAACGACACCATGCTGTCTCTCATGGAGGTCTCGTTGCTAACTGCTCTCGAATCAATTCTGACTCATGGTGACTTTGTGAATGAGACATCGTCAAGCCCCTCTGTTCTCCACTACTCTGCTTAGGTACTGTAGATTCAGGCACATGACTTCCCGAACTGAATCTATTCATCTGGCATGCAGTCTTCCTCTCTTTCTACTACTCTCTACTTTTCCTAACATTATTGTCTTTTACAATGAGTTATGCCTTCTCATGATGTGGCCAAAGTATGTCAGCCTCAATTTGATCATTTTGGCTTCCAGGGAGATTTCTGGTTCGATCTGTTCATCTTTTTGACTGTCTGAGGTATCCTCAGCACTCTTCTCCAGCACCACATCTCAAATGAGTTGATTCTCTTCTTATCTACTTTCTTCACTGTCCAGTTCTCACACCCAAACATGGCGACGGCTGTATTGAAAAGGTGTCTGCAATGAATAGGTTGTTGGCCTCAAAAATTCTATCAGATGGGCTCCTGCTTCATTTCTTATATGTAGGCTGAATCTTCCTACTGTTTTTGATTCTTCTTTGCTGCCATAGATTGCCAAGAAGATCAGCATTTCCTAATCCTCCCTTTCCTAGGTAGAGGTTGTTGCCTTTTGTGGCACTTGGCACATGATCTCATGAATTCCACAACTCATCATCAGAGAGTCTTAAATGATGCATAAGTTACCTCAAGAAAAGTCAGTGGTTTGACAGCATGTAAGGTCACTTGCCTTTGTAGCAGAGGATACCTCTAAAAATGCATTAATACAGTATGTATATATTAATGTGTTTTGGGAGTGAATCATAGCCTGAGAAAGTAACTTATACTTTTTTATTTCAACTCCCAGAATTCCTCAACCAACTTGTCTACTAATTATCATGGGATTTTGGAAGCTGTAGTTCAAAAGTAAAATTCTCAAGATCTGAGTCAGTCTTGGCTCAATTTAAGTCTTGCATAGCTTGCAAATTTCTATTTGCACTGTAAAGAAAACAGCGACAACCCTGAAACTCTATTCAATAGGGCTAGGAATGATAAATGAATTGCTTTTATTATGTTCTTGAGTACAAGCCTGGAGTATATATTGCTGCCATAAATGGCAAACAATCTTTGGATAGCAATCATATGGACTTCATTACTCAAATAGAAGTCTTTTGCTTCTGTCTTCCCTTTTGTCAATTAGCTTACTAAACCCACATTTAAACAAGCAAGTCTGACCACAAAACGAAATAAAGCATTTCACAACCAGTAACAACAGTGTAGCTCTATACAGTGTAAGCTTCTTAAATTGGATTAATCTATACATATGACTACATTATAAGCAGGTTTCCAGTAAAATCTCTTCAGTTTGGATATTTTGTTTTATATCCAAAGGAAAACAGCAGTCCCTCTTCTTTGCCAAGATATGTTCTGAAGTTATGTGAAAAGATTAATCAGGCACACAGAAAGGTAAAAACAAAAGTACTGCCTTCTACTCTCCCTCTTGTATAATAAATCAGTTAGCTTTTAGGTTGCTACTGCTTGACTCTTCATTATGTTTGCTGCAAAAGGCTAATACAACTGTCTCCTTAGAAATTGTTATATATCTTCCCTTTTCCTATATAATGTACAGTACAGAGAAACCCTACTTAAGTCTGCAGGAAGTAACCCTACTTGAGTTTAGTGGAACGTAGTCCCAGTTAAATTATATTCATTTATAGCCTTAGAAATGTAAAAATTTGTTTCAAAGACTTAAGTTCCCAGAATTCCCAAGCATTGAGCCCAGGCAGTTAATGTGGTCTCAAAACTGGATTATTTCTGCAGTGTGTTTTGGACCAAAGAGTATTTCCCATATAACACAGCATAATAAACATGTAACATAATAAGCTATACAGAACTGTATTGGGCTGCATTTAATGTTTTCATAAAAGAACTTTAATTAGAGTTTACTAGTGAGGTGGCCAAATTTACAGACAGTGCCAAATTATTCAGCCCCATAATGTCCTCAAATCCAGTTCTATATATGATCAAGGAAGACAGAATCTCTTTTGACTGTTCCCAGACTGTCTGTCCTGGCTTTGTTAGCTCAAGAAGTGTCCCATCAATTTCACATATGTGAATGTTTAAGATCTGTAACTCTGTGTAGTTAGTTCATCTCAGTTCAGCATCCTTTAGAATGAGAAATTAGCGCCAGGCTCACAATCACTGGTTGTTGTTCTGAAAGCTAATGTTTCCCATACTTAAAAAAACCCTGCTCTGTAATTTAGGATAATGGTCTTGGTATGTGAAAACCAAAAATCTACAATCAAGTCTGTAATTTCTTTCATGAATATATAATTGCAGTGTAGCAAAATCTGCAGCTGTTTGACTTATTTGACAATGAGTTCGTTACCCACTACCTGTACCTGGTATATTTGGAGCACTGGTGGTAACCGTGCTTCAACGGAAGGTTTAGTTGACCATCACTTCCATAGAGAAATGAATAAATAACAATATATTAGGCCAATTGAGCTGTTGCTTCTTTATTGAGGGGAACACAGGTTTTTTTAATCCATGGATTCAACTGTCCACTTGATGGATGGATGGAAAATATTGTGTGTGTGCATGTATTCCAAAAGCAAATCTTGATTTTGCCATTTTTAAGGGACACAATTTTACTATCCTATTGTACACAATGGTCCTGGAACCAAACCCCAGTGGATACAAAGACCCACTATACTGGCATTTCTACTTAAAGAGCATTAAAACTGTATTTTACCATGAAAAACCAGTGTCCTCTACCATGAGAGGACCATGACCAGTTTTTAAAAACTATGGCCTGTTACAGACTGCCGAAATAAAGCTGCTTCAGGTCTCTTTGGAGGTATGCTGTTTAAATGATGCATGCATCCTAAGAATCTGGAAGCTGCACCAAAGCTGCACTTCAGTGCTTAGGAATGGAGTGTAGCTTTGGCGCGACCTCTGGATTCTTAGGACCCATGCATCATTTAAATAGCATACCTCCAAAGAGACCCGAAGCAGCTTTATTTTGGCAGTCTGTAACAGGCCAATGTTTTACAGAAAAAAACCCTCAAGGCGATACAGTTCATGAAACAGAAGTAATTCAGGCATGGTACACACTGACCTTTTGCACCGTACTGGCACTGATTCTAGGGTTAGGGACTGCATGGCAACTGCATGGTCCCTAACCCTAGCATGGCACAGCGGTGTAACAATGGCGCCATCCCATGTACATGGGCACCACCATTGTGACATAAGCGCCGCATGGTGTCTGCATGGCACAGTGCAGCGCTTATGTCACAAGTGCGCCATTGGTGCACTTGTAATGTCCTTGCGGTGCCGAATAAAGAAGACGGTTTTTCTGGGTTCTTTTTTCTCTGCAGTAATGGTGCACCAATTGGGGGCTGCGCTGTCCCTGCGGAGGAAACTAGGCCGCTGGCAAGCTGCTGTTCCTCAGCGGTCTGTCCCAGGCCTCAGTTTGACACCACTTTAACTGCCAAAGCTCAATGCTATAGAATTCCAAGATTTGTAGTTTGTTGTGGCACTAGAGCTCTCTGACAGAAAAGGTTAAATGTTTCACAAAACTACAATTCCCAGAATTCCACAGCATTGAGCCATGGCAATTGAAGTGGTGTCAAACTGGATTATTTCTGCAGTGAGGAAGCAGTCAAAATTTACAAATTAACTAACACCATTGTAAAACAGTCCCATAATGGATATCATTGGGTATCCAGAGTTAATGTCTATTTCAATCAAATGCATTATTCCATATACAACCATGAATTATTGGTGCTTGTTGTGGCTCTGTTAATACAAAAAATAAACACAAGCCAAGTTTCTGTACTTATGTGTACATAATTCAATTTTTTTACTCTTTGTGTTAATTTTTCTGATAGAGCTAAATCTCATATTTTTGCATACCATGAGGTGATGAGGCTCAGTGTATTTCCTGATTTCCAAGTGCCCTGCTATTAACTGTCTATTCCAGCAGATAATAGCAGAATTTTTTATTAATGTGATATGTGGTAATTGAATATTGAACAGTGCTAAGTCTGACACACAGTGAATCTGCTGGCTGATAGTATTACATATTTTTTTAAAAGATTTTCCTCCAAAATGTTGAGACAACTCTACAGTCTTTAAACATTGCTTTGGCAGGTGGAATTTATGGGTGGCAGGTTGTAGCTCTCTCTCAATAGTGTTAAGAGTTGCATATTCCAGACAAGGTATGGGTCTGAAGTGACTATTCTTGTTTTGGAGATATTTGGACTTCAGTTGGAATCAATGGCAACCTTGATTCAAGAAGCAAGGTAGGTCCAAGGCTTTGAAGTCCTTGGTGTTTGACTTTTCTAATCCATGTGTTACCTTCTCCATTTATTTTTAAGTTCTCCATAAATGGAAATGACCAGATAGATAGAAGTGGGAGACAGTATATGTATCATTTTGTTACTGACATCTCTCTTTCCCAAGGTGGAGATGGCTTTACCAGGGCTCTCTTTTTAAGGATCAAGAATAATGCTTCTGGGAAGGATGTAGAAGCTGGTGTAAGATGCTTGCATTAGTAATTGTCTGGCAGCAACAGTAAGTAATAACTGTGGTTAGAGACTTTGTTGTTCCTTCCCATAAAAGCCCATTCATACCTGAGAGATGGCATCTGCCTTCATGCTCAATCAAACAGTGCTGTCTTCAGTGCCTCCCAGTGCAATCACTTGGGATACTGACTGGAGGCTAATACTGGAATTCTTGGGTAACCTTGGCTTGATGCTGTGACAGCAGGCCATTTGCTCTATTGATAGCACACCTACTTCTCTTGAGCATATCAGGGAAGTAGCAAAAGAAATTGGGATACAGTACTAAGGAAAGAGGATACCTGTACTAGCTGCTGCTATTTCCTTAGATATACTAAATATACCTTTAGAGAAAAACTGGACTACTTGGTTCTGACATGTAGAATGAAAAGAATCCAAATGTTCTTTCTATCCCAAAGGGTAAAAGTCTGAAGTTTTTATAAGCAATTAAGTGTTTTTTTAAAAATAGTGTTGGTGTTCAATCTTATAAACAGAGTTGGAAGAGACCACAAGGATCATCCTGTCTAACCACCTGCCATTCAGGAAGACATAATCAAAGTATTCCCAACAAATGGCCATCCATTCTCAATTTAAAACCTTCAAAGGAGATACCATCACACTCCAAAGGGTATAGAGTAGTGTTGGTACAGGAAATAACACTCTGTGTATATGCTTGTATATAAGAAAAGTCACATGCCACCCATAAAGAGCATAACAAATTGCCCACAAAAATGCTGGATGTATGAAAAGAGAAATTACAAACACAAGCAAACTCCCAGACTTTAAAGATGACAAGAGTAAGTCCACCCCTTCCTTAATTCTCTGAATTCTGGCAGTCTTAATCCTCTCAAAGACAACCGTGCCTGCAAATTTAAGACAATTTTGATTTTTAAAAAGGTGGTATTTGTCAATTTTCCTGTTGTAGTCAAGGAAGAAAATATCAGGTTTGGGAAACAACAGAAGGCAGTTTAAAGATGTATTTTTGCCTCTCTTTGATAAATTCTTGACTCTCCTTGAAGTTCAAAAACAAGCCCATAAGGACCATGCTTATCCCTTACTAGAGTTGTGCCACATAGGGGTCTCAACAGCATCCGTTTTCCCCAGCTTTAATGCAACTTACTTCAGAACGTCCTGTTTTGGTTTTTGCATGGGACAGAGCAAAGGAAGTATATTGGAACACTGATCCTTACTATGAACGTTCATTCTGATTTGGCACACGTGGGTTCTTATTAAATGAACTTATTCTTTTGATGATTTTTATGATGGTGATATTTGGCATACTAGTTCTTTCACGACAAAGCTATGAATGCTAGAAAACAAGAGATAAAAGAGAAATCAGAGATTCTTTCCCATCAAAGGGAATGGCAGCAACTGAGGTGTGACAGGAGTCCTAGCAGGTGAAATGGGCCCTATCAGCTGGTTTCTGCACCCAACTCTGTCAGTGGGAATTATTCATTTTTTGAAGTTGAAGGCTTTCATGGCCGGCATCCATAGTTTTTTTGTGGGATTTTTGGGCTATGTGGCCAGGAAGAAACTCTTCTAGAACATGGCCACATAGCCCAAAAAAATCTACAAAAAACCTATGTATTTTTTTATTTCTAACTCACCTTTTCCCCCAACAAAACATCAGAGATTTGGGTTGTGGGGAAAGACATTTTCTTCAAGGGTGGTGCTTTGCACATGAGGACAGCAGTGATAGAGGGGGTGAGGCTATGTGCTCCCATGTACAAAACAGCATGTTAATATTTGAACAGAACAAATGAAATAAAGAGCTAGCAAGTACTGAGGTTTGATTCTGTCTGCTGTGAAGAGACCGTCACGAATGGGATGTATAATGGTGTGTAAAAGTTGTAGAGCTAGACCAGAAGGATACTTTCCATATTTCAGAGGGTGGGAGTGTTAGTAGAGAAGGTAACAAGAGATAGTGGATCCAGTGGAGACAAGTTATGCTTATGAGAGATACTGGTGTTTATCAGACGAGCTCTTAAAGAGGTACTATTCCAGTGTGACTCCTCTAGCTGCCTCCTGTTGCATGCTGGGATTGGCAGTTTTAAGGAGGGGTATTTAGAATTCTCAGGCAGAGAAGTTCAGCTCCTTAAAATTGCCAATCCCAGCATGCAACAGGAGGCAGCTAGAGGAGTCACACTGGAATAGTACCTCTTTAAGAGCATAGTGTGATAAACATCACTGTGTCTTGTATGTGGTAAAAACAAACAACCTCTGCAGGCTTTCAAATGCCTGATTATACAGGCCTTTCTTCCAAACAAAGAGCAAATTTGTCAGAATCACTGGGTCCCACATATGTAAATTGAACTGATTTGGTTATAGAACTGGGTTGTTATTTAAAGTGAGGAAAATGGAGTAGAACTGCAGGACCCAACCATTATCCTGAACATCATCATCTTAAGAGGCACTGTGAGGAGTTAACTCATTCATAGAGGTCGAATCAAACCTAACATTACTGTAACTTTATACAATATATTTTAGTTCCCTCTCTTTTCTATCCATTTTACTAAGGAAAATATTAAGTGGGAGTGGAGATTCCTTAGCTCTCCAGATCTTGCTGAAATGCAATTCCAGCATTCCTCACACTGGCTATGTTGGCTAGGGCTGCTGGGACTTATAGCCTAACATCTGAAGGGCCCCATGGAAACCAAGGTTTTTTTTCCTCATCTGATTTACATGTGGTTGATACTGGCTCAGAAGCATGTCATACCTACATATGCAGTCCCAAAGCATAACTGAATACACTAACTAAACTGACTATCAAAATATTTCTGAACCCAATTCAGTGTGCTGGATTTAATCTGCAAAACCTTAAAAAATTCATTCCAGGTTATCAACAGACCATGTTAATTGATATGCTTGTATGTTATAATCTGCCCCATCACTCTCTTGAGTGTCCACTGTCAAGATCCATCAGGATCATGGCAACCTACAAGAAATACCTTCGATCTCAGTGACACAATACTGGATCGATGTTCACACTACGGTTTACATGCCCAAAACTCTTTGTGGCATTTAAACCCTGGTTGACATTCACACATGCACTGGATTCAAAATGGAGGTGTATCTACTTCCAGAAACAATATTGCAAGATCTGGATCCTTTCGGTAGTGTACTCACACTTCCGAAGATCTGGAGCAATCCAGACCTTTGCAAAAGAAGCAGTAAGGGACCCAATGTCAAATACACCAGGTTAAGTGGGGTTCTCCATGGTCCCCCCACAAACGGCACTGAGTGAACATCGCAGAAATAACCTGGTTCCACACCAGGTATTTCTTGGACTTTGGAATGCTTTGTTCCCAGTGCCACATTAGCAGGAGGAGGGGGCTGCGTACATAAATATCCCTCCATAGTGCAACACAACAAAAATGAACAATATAGAAAATGCAGCACTTTGACTAACATCATTTTATAATTTTCCCCCTCCTAATATGATTTTTTAAAAATATCTTTGCCTGATGAAGAAGCCAGTGGAGCTTTGAAAGCTTGCATCATATATTTTGTGTATTTTGGATGTTATTATACTTCGCTATATAGCCATTATGGTTATTCTTCAATAAGTTTTCTCAGTGGTGGCCCAACAAATAATTTTTATTGTGCCTTGCCCCTTCTATAGTAGTGTCAACTGTGACTTGGAAGATTTACTTTTAATATGAGATTGTAATTTATTTGTGTATTGGTGGGCACCTGCTTAATGTATCATTCATGTTGTTTAATCTAGCAGTTTGGAATCTTTTCTCATGATTGCAGGTTCTTTGTGAAGATGTACCAAAAAACTATAAATACAATTGTCCCTTCTTATCTGCAGGGGATTTGTTCTGGACCCTCCAACAGATAACAAAAAATGTGGGATCTCAAGTACCATTCTTTCGTATGGCTGTGTGATCTTGATAGGTCCCCCTTAGTCAGAAACAACCTGAAGGCACACAGCAACCCCGCTTCCCTCCCCTCCTTCCTTAGCAAGGAGAACCAGTGATAGCCTCCCTGAGGAGGCGAGGTTGGAATGTTGCCACGATCACTGGGTCTCCTTGCTGAGGAGTCCGTCTGACCCTCTGCCAGCTTCAACCTCATGGAAAAGGAAGGAGGCAGAGACGCTTGGGATGGTTCCCTGCCTCTCTTGTGAGCCCTCCGACTATCTTCCAGCTCTACCTGACCTGGCTTCTCTCCCCTCAGCCAGTCACGGTGGAGTGCCCACTTTGGCTGTCAAAGTCAAGGCAGTTCTACTCCCTCCTGGGCTTGTCACTGCTCTTCCTCCTCTTCCTTGGTAGAGGAAAGAGAGGGAAGAGAAGAAAAAGGTTGCCCTGAGGAGGGCAAGGAGGGTGGCTGTGGCAGCTCCCGCTCTTGATAGTTCTTCCCATGCTATGGAATTCTGAGAAATGTAGTTCATGTGCATCCATTTAACACAACAGGGCTTGCCATACAAGGAAGCTCAAATTTGTGGATGACAAACCCATGGATAAGAAGGGCCTACTGTCTGTATCTAAAGAATACTTTTTGACAAATTGAGGAAGGCTGTTAAGGAAAATGAATTAATTCTTATTTGGGCCTATTCTAGGCATGTGTGATCTACTTTCTCTTTTACTAGACTCTTGGGATGCTCTAATTGGAGTCTCCTACTACCATTGACAGCTAGTATGTAAAATATGAATTTTCTCTCATGGTTCATGGTACAGTTGGCCCTTCGTATCAGTGGGGGCTCTATTCTGCCTCCCCCCATGCCAAATACCATAAGATCTCAAGTTCCATTCTTCTCAATGGCAATGCAAGGTGCGCATGACTGCATTGGTATGGCTGCTATTGAGCAGAATGGGGCAGAACTATCCATAGCTGTGCCAATCCGTGGATGGCAAGCCCACAGATATGAAGAGCCAACTGTACACACATCCTTGTCTTCAGTTTTCCTCATTATTCACTACAGTTTCAACTGTAAGGACTTTACATTTGGACACAAGTTGCTTTTAAATTAACATTTATATTGTATATTTTTACTTGGTAGATATAAAGCAGTTTACAATGGAATATTCTACATAATAATATATTCCAAAAGAGAATTTATCACACTCAGCAATATAAATTAATAATGCTATATTGCACTACAAACTCTTTTAGTATTGCAATATTTTTATTGCAAAATTTGAAACTTTTCATAAATAAAATGTGTTTTTATACTTCCACATGTTGAAGTCTAATAAATGCAGTTCAAAAATAAAAAAGTATACAAAATTAAGCTGCCTGTTGCTGCTAACAAGAATATTTCTGTATCAGTATAAAAGTATTAACGATAGTAACAACCTGAACCTTCTTTCTGCAATTACATATTTAAATATATAGTTACTTTTAAACAAATCTAATTATTCTATGTTTTCTTTTTTCGAGATGTTCCATTAACGTCTGATGTGACAGTTATTGTTTGCTGCTGTTTTTTCATGGGAGAAGATGAGATCCATTCTTCTGAACTACAAAAAAAAAATACAGAAGTCATTTTAAAAAAATGAAAGTAATTGAAATGTCACCACTTTTCTTTTTGCTATATACTAAACGTTCTGTTTACTACAATTCAAAACAGCATTAATGATCCCTATAAACAAAGACAATTTTGAAAATTAAGTAGAAGTAAAAAAATTGTTTGAAGATCATGGATCAAATCAAACCCATCTTCTTGAAAGTAGGAGGGAATAAACCAGGATTAAATTATGTAAGATTACATTCACACGCCAAAACAAGCACTTCAGATGGAATTTATTTGCCAGTCAAAGTTGGGTAACTAATTACCATTATGTTTATTGAGAGGGAAACTCAATATGGTCAGTGGGGGCTAACTCCAATGTACGGTTCTACTTTGTAGAACAACTACAGCAGTACAACTTTAATGTAATATTTTATGTCAGGAACTGACATATGCAACATTAAATAGACAGAAAAATCTTGCACTGGTGTAACAAAATTTCTGTATGAGTGGAAATCTTACCCTGCTCTTTAAGGTTAGACTCATTAGAACAATAAAGAAAACCAGCTACTGTACTACTGAGTGAAAGTTATGGACTATCCCACTGGACGCCTACAAAGGGGTGGTTAAGAAAAGTTGGAAGTTACACATCAGCTTATGCTGATAAGGTGCCATCTTGTATCAAATGGTGCTTGCCCCTTTTGTATAGGATCAGCATGTTTAAGAATGTTTCTCAGGTGTAACAATCTACCCTCTATTCCATCATCTCATACACACATTGAGACTCCTCAAATTTGCCTGTCTAGCTGTCGTTGTATATGGAATAGGCTGGGAACCCCATTGTACATGGCACCTTTTCCCATGAATCAGAGGTGGGGAAGTTTTGGGGTTATTTTTTTAAACCCCAGGGTGCTTTAAGGGAGCTTAAATTCACTCCCTGTGATCCTGAAAAGTAAACTGCCATTTGAAAGGAAAAATAAAACAAATCCAAACACATCTATTTTTATAGCAGATTTTCTGTTTGAAGGGGATAATCTTGCTATATGAAGGTAGGCAAACTCACCTCTTGGGACCCCTAAATGCAGTCTCACAAGCCCTCCAGAAGTATCCCAAAACCCTCAGACTGTCCCCCTCCATTTTAACTGCTTTTCCAGGGTTATTTTAGGGCAGTGATGGTGAACCTATGGCACGCATGCCAGAGGTGGCACTCAGAGCCCCCTCTGTGGGCACATGTGCTGTCGCCCCAGGACAGAGTTTGACAGAGTTTGTTACTAGAAAGCCAGAGGGACATAGCACTTTGCAATAAATAAGTGGGTTTTGGGTTGCACTTTGGGCACTTGGCTTCTAAAAGGTTCACCATCACTGTTTTAGTGCATCTCCCCCCCCCCCCCCCCCCAAAAAAAAAAAACCAGGGGAAAGACTACCAAGCCACTTGGTAAATGCACCTGTTTGATTCTCCTAACCTTCCACTGTCCTAATTCCACCCCCCAAAAAAACCCAAAATAAAATGGCAACAAAAGTGATGAAATGTCACTTCCAATATACCAAAATGAGCTGGTGTAGTCTGGTGGGGTGGTGAATGACTCTTCCTCTTCCACAATTGTCCACCCTTACTCTAGAATGTAACTACTACCCTTGGAGATTTCCAGAGTAGAAAAAAAAGTGATGGAGGCTCAATACCTACAAAAATGGTCTTGGGAGGACAGTGTGTCCCAAAGGCTAGTCTGTTTGGCCTTCTGAGAATGTGGCACAAGAGGTGAGATGCTGGGAATTAAGTTGGTGGAGGCCTTAACTTGAACAACCCACTATTTTAATAAATTAGAATAGGTAGAATGCTAAAAAACTTGAAGCCATTTGCGCATTGATCAAAATCTTGCTGTTTACCATATATCAAGAAATACTACATGCAGATCATTATAGCCAATATTTACCTTGATAGTCTATAAGGATGTACATAAATATTAATATGAAAGGAATGCATTTCAAAACAAGAATAAAATTTTTCTACTTAGTATGTATATGAAAAACAAACCTATATAATCGTTTTGTTCCTTCTCTCCGCATTCTTTTTGGTGGACTTGGACAGTCAGTTAAATCTTGCTCTTCTTGAAGAAATGAAGATGTTGTGCATCGACCTGATGAAGTCATCCCTATAAGGATCATGAAAATAATATTTTAAACACTACTCATTTAAAAAAAAAAAGCCATTTCTCTTTTTGCTGAAAAGATCCTGTGTGTGTTTGAGGAATTGGCCAGAGACAATGTACATCACAAAAAGCACCTTTTCTGGGACCAAACCTGTTCCACCATTGGTAGCAGCTACATTGCAAGTTAGCAACAATCTACGTACTTCTATTCAGGGATGAACAGTGGGTGTGCCACGATGGAAACAACAAATGTACTTTGGATTTTACCCTCACATCTCCCATAGCTGCTTAAAGTTAAACAGCAGGTTTTCCAATGCTGGATGCTAGTTTGGCAATGTTCCTGTTCAACTGAAGTCAGCTGTAAAAGGAGTGAGAGTTAAATCCAGAGCAAATTCACTAGCCATCCCTGTTTTTGTTTGTCCTACTCAGTTCCCAGTAGCTCATACTACTCCCTGTTAACATTTCCTAGCAGTATGTATTGAGAGGCCTTAGCATCTGCCCATTTTCTGATGGAGTGGTTCTCTGCTCATCTCTCAAAATTTTTGTATAAGGGCAGGGGGACACTATCATATGTAAGGTCTTTTTTCTGTCTTGCCCACCATTTAATCTCATGATGTCTGTATGTGAGTAATCCACTTGAGAAATACTGGTAGTGCTAGTCAGAACAAAGTATTTACTGAAGATCATGAATCAAAATATATTGGAGAACATTTATTGTTTGGAAAAACAAATACTTTTTTGGAGCACAAGTAACTAGATTGTGAGCTCATTACTTTACTAAACAAACATATCAGTTTTCTTAATGTCATCAGCTAGATTTATGCATGGATCCAGAATTGCAGAGAACAAAACTCTACAGACAGAAATTGTGTGTGTGTGTTTGTGTGTAAATGATCCCACCTCCTTTTTTCATCCTACGTGCTCCTCAAAGTCTGTTCCAGAGGGCTGGTGATCATTCTGAAATGGCACTGAACACTGGGATGGGAGATGCAGAATGAAAGAGAAACTGACAAATATTGCAACATATCCCCTACCACTTTTGCATGTAAGACATATCTGTTAGTGACCTAGGAGCTCTGCTGGATCTAACAGATATAGAAACAATTTTAATGTTTGTGTTTTCAAGCTGACATACTATATTTCAAATAATATGTTTTGCTAAAATGCCTAATCAGGCAGTAAATAGCTGGGTGGAGGTTGTGAAAAGGGAACATTGGTTCTTACCTATGAGATATTTCTTTTCAGTGATGGAGACAGAAACACTGTAGTAAAGAAGATTCCCTTCATTGCTCTAGTAGTCAGGAAACAAACTTAGTGGGATGCACAACTACGGGGAGCAACCCACTACAATCTCTCAGTCCATGGTATAGCCAAGGATACAAAACAAAAAGAGCACTCAAGGCCAAACTTAAGTTTAAAAGATAGACACTCCCAAAAACTTAAACTAAAAAGTAACTAATTTACAATTACCCTTTCAGAGCCAAAGGAAACAGCCTCCTCAGTTCTGGGTGGGGATGATGTTTCTGCCTCTTTTGCTGAAAAGAAACATCTCACAGGTAAGAACCAATGTTCTTTTTACCAGTGGTAGAGGGGGAAATATCATATCATGGGACATACCAAAGTGAGGCATATCACTTACCGTACCCGACTATAAGTCAAGAAATTTATGCCCCAAAATTGACCCTAAAATCCTGGGTCGACTTATATACAGGCCAATACACTAATACTGGTTAGAACAGTTCTGAAACAAGCACCGCTGTGACCCCCCTTCTTTGTGCCACAAGGCAGGAGGTTTATATGTGTATGTGTGTGAAAAAGTTTCCCAGTCTGATTTGAAAGCTTCTCTTCTCATCAAAGAAAAACAACTATTAGCTCCACTTCTGTCCCTTCCCAGTTTGATATGAAATCCTTCTCTTCCCATTAAAGCAACTCCCCTTTTCCCAGTCCACTCTGAAAGCCTTCTCTTCCCATCAAAGAAAGACCCCTTTTAGCTCCACTTTGTTTCCTCCCCAACCTGATATTAAAATCTCTCCTCCAGCATCTGGGAAGTGGTGTTTGATGGTTGAGAGAGGTACAGGGATGAGAAGGAGGGACGAAAATTGTGTTTTCCCCTTTCCATCCTTTGTTATAGCCTCCTAAGTTTTACCCTTAACTTATCTACACATTATATCAATATCCAGGATTTTGACCCTGAAACTTTCCCTCAACTTATATGTTAGGTCGACTTGTACACACATGTATACAGTATATGGGAACTACAGATTATAATACGCATCTTCTGAAGGAAGACTCTTCTGATTCAAAGGCATTCAAGCAGTAGAGACATATAAATGTGGAAGACGACCATGATGCAGCCCTACATATATGAGTGTTTGTTGCTAGTGCGGCAGAAGTAGCTGCACCATGAGTGGGGTAAGGGACAAGTGTTCTTAACAGTAATATCCCAGCCTTGTTGTAGCATGTTCCAAGGTGTGCCATGATTTTTCTAATTCCCTTTTTGTATTAGGAGAAAAGGATGGTAAAATTATTTCTTGAGCTGTTTGAGATATCATGCTGTCTGATCTATCTCTGTCATGTTGAACCTTTTTTGTGTTTATTTCTACCTTTATGTGATCTGCTTTTAGAGAGATTAAACTTTAAGATAAAGCAAAGGAATGAGCCAAAAAAGAACAAATAAATAAAAACACAGTCTACATGGAACCAAGGCAGGAACCAAACTAAAGAATTGTGGGAGTTGCTGCCCCTGGCAGTGGCTCCTTCAAAGTCTGTTTCCTGCCTACTGGAGTAATGAGGAGAATCAACACATAATAGGATGTTTCTCCCTCCATCACTGAAAAAGAGCAATGCATTTTGAAGAATGGTTCTACTACAAATTTCTAAACATGATATAGTAGCCCACTGCTTTAAGTTAACTGTATTAGCTTAAATCCAACTGCTAGTCCTGATGAAAAGAGACCCCTTCAATCAATGGGGTTTACATAAGGACTGACTTACTTTTCCACAACTGATTCAATAGGTTTACTCTAGCTGAAATTAATTAAATCAGATCTAGGGCATTCAGATTTATTAACTCTTTATTTCCATGAGATGAAAATAATATGCCATATACCTAATTCCTGCTCTATTAACTTGAGATCCCTCTCTTGGTCAGCAAGCTCTTGTTTCTTTGTTTGCATTTCTGGCGTTTTTACTAATTTTTCTTGATCTTCAAGTTCTGCCTTTACTTTATGAAGTCTGATAACAGCTGTATGGTATTGCTGAAGGAGATCTAAAAGGTAAATAAACAGATCGAACATTAAAATAAAAGGCACAAACACTTTTGCTCTAAAACAAACAAAACAACAATAACAAATAATAGTAAATAAGTTAAATGGTGTTATTTAAAATATTATTATTGAAGACTACTTCAAGTGTAGACAAATAGTTGTTTGCATCTAAGATGGCCAGAATAGAGCCCATGAGCACTATGACAGCCCAGGCACCTGCACAGATGCTGAGGTCTTCCCATGTATATGTATATCTGTGCATGTGACCTGGCTTGAATGCTGTCTTCTAGCTAGTTTGTCACTTCGTTTTATTTCTCCCAAAATGTCTTAGGTTCACACATGATCTGCTCTAAAAGAAAGAAAGAGGGAGAATGCTTGGCAAGTTTTGAGTACTGGGGATGATAGCAAGGAGACACTTGGGGTAATACCATATACAGGTATTTCTTTTTGGGAGTGGGATATACAGGTTTATCCTGTATGTGAGTATGCTTTGCCTGCATATTCCTGTCTCTTTGGAGTGTGTGTTTGCGTGCTTCTGTATGTCTTTGTACTTTTTTGTGCTGAAAGAGTCCAGTATGTGATTTTGGTATTTGAGTTCAATCCCAAACTCTGTTTTCAGTTTCTTGAACATGTTATTTGTCCTTTGTGACTGGCAGGTTCCTACAAAAGGTATTTTGTTGTTAGCACTTTTCCTGCTTCATGACAGCCATTTTGTGATGGTGCCCACAAACATTTCCCAGATCTCTGTATGAACCCAGTAGTACAAAAATGTGGATGACCTCTAGTTTACACCATAATCTTGCTATCAACTTTCATTTTGTGTTCTATACATTTTATTACACATAAATGATAGCTGTAGATAGATCAAAAACATTTGTTGGAATAATTTTAAATCTGCTGGTATGGGTGTTTAAGAAAATGTTCATTTATGAAATGGCATTAAAATGCATAATGATGATTAAGAATATCAAATCAGTGTTCTCCATCAGAAACAACTATCTATAATTGTGAAAATCTACTACTGTTAGAGGCCATGTCCTAATGGCATTTAGAAATGGGCTGAAAAGTACTTTTATGTCACAATGATGTGGGTTTTCTGGTAAAGTTCCCATTGCCGTGTGGGAGCTCAGATATACAGTGGGCCCTTCCCTTATGTGGCGATCCATTCTGGATCCTCCCGCGTAAGGGAAATTCTGCATATGCTCACGACCCATTGCAAACAATAGGGCGCGTGCTTGCGGTACAACACATCATGGGCACGCACACCATTTATTTGTCATGCATCTTCAGTGTATGCTTGAAGCTGTGTATGGTGTGCCCGCATATGGTGCCAGCGCACTGTATATTGTGTATTGGACTTATATAGTAGTCTCTCGATTATCCATCCTTTGGTCATCCAACATTCCGGATTATCCAACGTGCGGTTGCTTGGAGTGGCTGTAGGCATTTCCACACCCCCAGATACACCCCCAAACAAAAAAAGGTTGTTACTGTAACCTTACTGCAACGTTATTTTTACTGTTATTGCAATAAAACTTCAATACGTTTGCAATTCACAGTGATTTCAAGGCTTTTATTGGACCCTCCGGATTATCCAACATTTTTGGCTATCTGCCCGTTTATGTCGGATAATCAAGACTCTACTGTTTACAGAACAAAATTAAAACATTAGTAAACTTAATTTAATGTGCTGAATATTTTCCCAGTAGCCAATATGATCTGAACGGAACTAGATGCTTTTTTTTAAGGTGGGGGATACTTTGTATATATGGATGTACTATTTTAACTGTTATAAGCCGCTTTGATTGTTTTAACAAAAAGCAGGGTATAAATAACAATTTTATTTATTTAAAATATGAATATACATGAATATTTGAATAAAAATATGCATACAAAACGAACAAAATATTTTTATTCATATACTATGCCTGGGTGGGGGGATGAGAACAGCATGTAGATGTAAAGGGAGTCACAAGGGTAAAATGCCTGAGAACCACCAGTATAGTGGTTTGAGTCTTGGACTATCACTCTGGAGACCAAGAAGCTGTGCAGACTCGCCCCTAAAGGATAGCCTGTAGCTGCCCCTTTTACAGCCAGATTGGGGCCATGACAACCACACGCTGCTGCCCCTATTTGGCTTTAGCAGGGCACAATAGCCGCAGCTTTACGGCACTCTTTTTGGCACTGCGTTGTGTGGACTCAGTTCCAGAGGAGAGCTGTGATACCACACGCAGTGTGGAGCAGTGCACGGTGTCATGCCCGCCAGGGGACAGAGCCCCCAAGGAATTTAGACCCCACATGGTTGTGGAAATTTGGCAAGTTACTCTCTCTCAGCCTCAGAGGGAGGCACTGAACAAACCCCACTCAGAACAAAGCATACCAAGAAAATCCTATGATAGGCTTGCCTTAGGATCGCCATGTCACAAATGACCTGAAGGCACACAATGACAACAACTAGCAGGAGTACTAGCAATACCAGTAGCCAAAGTGGTGTAGTGCTTTGAGTGCTGAACTAGGACTCTGGAGACCAGGATTCAAATCCTTGCTCAGCCATGGAAACACACTGAGTGACTTTGAGGAAGTCACTCACTCTCAGCCTGAGAAAACCCTGGAGAAGATTCTCTGGGATCCCATGGTTGTTGTGTGCCTTCATGTCATTTCCAACATATGACAACCCTAAGGCAAATCTATCACTTGGCAAAATTTGTTCAAAGGGAGTTTACCTTTGCCTTCTGCTGAAGCTGAGAGAGTGTGACTTGCCCATTGGGTTTCCATGGGGATCTGAACTCGTAGTTTAATGCTCAAACTACTACACCACACTGACTCCTAGTAGGAGAAAGACTGTATAGCAAAAAATAAATCTTTGAACACACCTATCTGTGTAGAAAGAATATTGTAACGCTGTGGCAGAGGTGCTCCGAAAACCATCCCTCGAAGTTTATCCATAGGAGGTGCTTTATTTTGAAGGCCTCCGAACTTCCCATTGCTGCGAATTCTGTCTCCTTCTCTTGTCAGTAAAGTTGGGCAATGTGAAATTTTCACAATCTGTATATAAAGAAGCAAAACTTATTTAATTAATCAGTGACACGTCAGTGACATAGCTATCCTTTTAAAATTCAATGTTGCTCACTGTTGAAAGGTAATTATACAAAGTTTCTGCTTAGAATTAGTTATGTTGAAAACAAAACTAAATCACATAATGTTACAATACATACCTCTTTTCTATAATGATTGGCAGCATCCAGATTGTCAACAATAATAGTATCTCCTAAGAGCATCCCAAACACTAAAATTAATGAAATGGAGAGACTTCAATACAGGATTCAGAATGTTAATCATTGTGTAGACCAGTTTCAATTTACAATAATGCATCAGCAGACTGAACATCAACATTAAATGTAAGGTTGGTATTTACCAGGAATGGAGGACAGCCCATAAATTCATGGGTTATTCCCTGCATACCAGCTGACAATGAGGAGTGCAAAGTTCTTTTTAGTTATGATTGTTAACTCTTCTCTGTTTCACAACCACATTATTAGAAAGTTTTGCCTGTTCTATTAAGTCATTAATGCCACCTTGAAGTTTGTTAACAAAATAACTAGGAAAGAGCTGTGTGTGCATGTGTGTTTAATGTGTTGCCACATCTCTGGATGGAGATGGATCCAAGAATGATCTGTCACAGTGAGTAACATCCTGTCATTCTCTGGATGGCACAGAGGAACAATCCGTGGACTCATGGAACATATGTAAGCTTATTTAATTGTCTGGATAGGTGTAGCTACCTATTTTCTACTTTACAAAGTGCAACACCGTGCACCAAAAGCCATGTGTGCCAATTTATGCTTGTCTAATTTGTAGTGCCTTATAAATCCAGAGGGTTATTTTCACCCTGCTGAATTGCAAACATCTTTTAGTGATGCTGAGAGATACGTATGTATAATTCTAGAAATATTAGTTAAAAATCAGCTTAAAAAACAACTTATCAATGGGTCCGTGTAAGTACTGTACCTTTCTTTTATCAAAATAGAAATTATCCCCCTCTTTGAGTAGAGTGGTGCAAAGTGAGAGCTTAGTCCATCCTGGGAGAACCTAAAAGGAACACTGACTCACTCTCTCTTCTACAGCTCTGCTTTTGGCCTTTTTGAATGCCTGGGTGGGAAAATGCCATCATTTTTCTTTGCTTCTCCCTTTACATCTTTTTTTTTACATGTTCCTAAATTTTACCTTGTACCTCTGATGAATTTAAACAGCCATCTCTATTTACTTCTGTGCTATGCAATGGTTTAGAATGCATTCCTAATCTACTTTACCTTAGAATTGTTGTTAAATCATACTGAGTAAAGTAATTCATTGAATTAAGTAAATTATTAAAATTTATTGTATTTAAAATGTTTTGGTTATCAAGTTATTTTTGTATTCATGCTTGGAATTCTGCATTTACTATGCCTTTCACTATATTTCTGATTATTGATACTGGAATGTGAAGCCTGTGCTGCTGCACAAGTCTCACTGTGGCTGAATCTATTTTCCTGTACCTTTGTCTAATTTTTGGCAAACACAGACATAAGATAATGTAAAAAAATGCTCTTGTGCACTTTTTTTGTGATCTGAGTTTAGAATTGGTGAATTCAAGATGGCGTCACAGTTGTCCTACCAACCTCTGCACATCCATTTATTCCCTTTAGATCCTTTTGTGGTAAGTTTAATATTTTCCTTTCCTTTAACTTGTTTATGTTTCTTTTACTTTTCCAACTCAATCTTGGTCATTTTCTTCATCAACTACAACCAGTGATCTTGGGGGAGAATTTTGACGTTTCATCCTCTGGTTGCTATTTCTTTCTCTCAGCAGGCAAGTGGGACTCTTCTCTGTCACTATCTAAATCTTGTAATTTTCACTTTTTAGTTGCAAAATCACAAGACACATTTTATATTTATCTTTACATAAAGGCTGTAAGAAAGAGGAAGAGAGAGAGAAAAACGTGACCAGCTGGCAAAGCAAGAAAATAAAAAAATGTTAAGGGAGAGAGAAGAATCAATGGACCAAATGAAATTAGAACTTTGGGTCTCCTGCCTTGATCAGTTGACAAAGGAAATAACCCATTAATTGTAAGTTGCTCCTTCAGTCAGTCTGAGAATTAAAAATTATGAGATCCTAACAACCCTACATGAAAAGATTGCTGGACTTTGGTTTGTCATAGCTTTCTTAATACATTGCTCTCTATATGGTGGTTAGGGATAGTAAAGTAATTCTGGAGGGTGCCACTTGGGGGCTGGTGTTTTGTTTGTGTGTGGTCTGTATGTGCCTTCAAGTCACCTACTGACTTGTGGTGACCCCATAAATTTCATAAGGTTTTCTTGGATATAATGCCTCATGTGATATTCTGAACAACACCTAGTTTTCTTAGCTGTAAAGCAGTGAGGTGGGAAAAGAGGGAGATATAACCTGAAAGAAAAACTATCTGTCACAAAACATATGAGGCCTGCTTACTTCTAGTAAAGCTACAGTTGAGAAAAAGTCCCTCCTATGAAGGAGTCTCCTTCCTGCTGCCCTCTCTGTTTACTAGAGGAGGTACTTCTTCTCATCTGCCAGAAACCCATACAGCAATCCAGAGAATTTTTTGTTTCTCTTGCTATGACAAGATTTCAACCCACTCAGTTTAATAATCTGTTGCCACTAAGCTTATTTTTGAACAATTCAGCACCACATTTTGCCCACTTAATGACATTTACCTGTGTGGCAGTTCTCTGTATGTTCTGGAAATGTTAGCAAGTTCCTGGCAAATACAGGATTCCCCATAGGCTTGAAATAGTTTTTTCCATTTCGTAGGTGAGGTAAAGGCCTGGCCAGAAGATTAAAAAAATATTCTATTTTTCTATATCTGTTGTTAGTTTTAACACATGAAATAGTATATAAAATCTTGTTAACATGTGGCTATCCTGTTGCTGAATACTGAGATTTCCATGAGCAACCAGAATTACAACACAAAGCATACAAAGCAAAGCTATACATAAAAGCTTGAAAAAATCACCATCGGGATTGTGCAGATGCAGTTTATGGCAAACTATTTTTGTCCCGCTCTTACTCTTTTGAGTAAATCTTGTGAAAGAGAGAGGAATACTGGAACTTAACCGTGATATACCTATGTCAGCTGCCTCGAATCCCAGGTTGTGGGAGAAAAGTGGGATGTATCCCATAAATAAATAAATAAATTTAATTATATTCATTTTATTTTAATTCTACATTATCAGCTGCCTTGGTTTTCACATTGGGAGAACAGCGGGATACAAATTAAATTAAATTATAAAATAAATAAAGTAAAATAATGCACAGTTTACAAAAGGTATCTTTTGATGAGTTGCTCTTCTAAACACTCTGATAAACATTATGCTTAAAATGGTGCCCTGGAAGACTTACTGTGAAAGTCCATTCTTGCCAAGGAGAAGAACTCATCCATGAATGGCCTTCTGTATATACTCATATATTAAGTCTAGAAATTTTAGACAAAAAATTGACCCAAAAAAACTAAGCTGACTTATCCACGAGTCAACGTAAGTACTGTACTTTAACTCTTATTTAAAAAGGAAGAGCATATGTCCTGGAAGCACTGATTCCCCTCTATTCTCTCATCTATCCAGCCTTTAGGATGAGCACAAACAGTTGCGATTGCTGGAATTTTGTAAGTTGTTTGCCATTGTTTTCCTTGCTTCATCCTTTAGATCCTTGGTGACATGTCCCTAAGTTTTACCCTTGACTTACCCACATGTCATATCAAAATCCATAATTTTGGCCCTAAAACCTACCCTCAACTTATACATGAGGCCAACTTATATATGAGGAATTTTAAAATATCAGAAACATAATTTGAAAATGAAACATTTTTGAAATTAGGAAGGAATACATAAACTTACTTGTTCCAGTCTGGTAGGTTTTTCTTATAAATAGAATCAAGAGGCAGTACTTGCTGTCGCCCTTGGGTTTCATCAAAGATACGACGGGCAGCAGAAGTTGTTAGAGTGATTACACAGTCCATATCACTTGCCAGATGCCAAGAGATGACCTTTGCAGCTTCATTATCTTCAATGTGTGCCAAGTGTGAAATCTGACAAAAAATCCAAATAATGTATTTAAGAGGATGAGTTTTCGGCCCATTAGGAGGAAGGATGAGTTTAATATCCCCTTTCCTTTAGCTGAGCTAGAAGGAAAAGCCATCCCTTCTAATCCTGAGGAACAGTCATCTCCCTTAGTAGATTTTCTTTTTAGGTTGCTATAGAAAGGAAAGTTGATACAAAAAACCCATCTGAGACTACTCTTCTCTTGATCTCACCACACTTTTCTGCTGTTTGTAATGTTAGAAGGCACTGCCAAAAAATAAATAAATAAATAAATAAATAAATAAATAAATAAAATAAAATAAAAAAAAAGGGGGGGGAGAGCAAAATTTTGGTACAATCCAGTTTTATATAGTCAGATAAAAATTACATTTGACAAAACCTCCACAAACAAACAGGAAGAAGGCTTGTTCACATTATATGATGTGATAAATATGTGATAGAAATGGACAAATTTTATCAATTATTAAAGTACAACTCCTTAGAAAAATTTAATAATGTATGGTCTACAACATTTAACTTTTTTTTTTTTTTTACAAAATACATTGTGTAAATAGCAGTACTGGATTTCCAGACAGAGAATGTTTAAATTGATGATAAGGGGAAATCTATGTTATTATTATTTGAAGGGATAGGAAGCATGATGCTGAAATTTGGATGATCAAGTTAAAAAGATAGAGAGTAGATGGGAGTTACATGAAACTGTTACTTTTAAAGAAAATCATCAAGTTAACAAAAATGGAGTGGTGCTGGCACAGACAAAGTGAGAATGACATATAAATGATGAATTAAATAAGTTAGTGAAGGTATGAGAAAGCGTGAAAGTATGTATGTGAAGGTATGAGCAATATTAAAGGGAATTTTATGAAGGGTAAGGAAGGGATATGTATGTGGGGATGTATATGGGAATGGAAAGAAAGAAGAAAAAATAAAAATGGAAATATGGGTAGAAAGTGAAGAAGAAGGTTGCATACCTTTAATTTTGGTTGTTCAAGTGGTTATCTGTGAACTCACATACTGGATGTTCTGCGCCTGCACAGCACATCTTTAGAACCTTCTAGATTACATTTGTTAAAACTTTTTTGTGGTAGCTCTGCCCACCCATCATCCTATTCTCCTCTATTCCTGTTCATTTACCTCAGTTTCTAAGGATGCAGGACACCAGAGAGGGGATTATGGGCAGGTTCGTGTGAGTTCACAGATGACCAGTGTATGTAAGAACCACAGTTACAGGTATGCAACCTGTTCCTTTTCCCCATGGTCTCTGTGATACACACACTGGGGAGATTAGTAAGGTTCTTGCACAGCTCGCAGGAGTGTCATGCTGGAATACAAAAAAACAATCAGTTCAGTGGAAACACAACTTTAATAGATACCTTACCAAAACACCAACAACTAACATTTATTTGAGACAAGAGAACAATAATGCCTGCCCAAGAGCTGCAGCTAATCTGACCTGGGCATCCAATCAATAATGGGAAATAAAAGTTAATAGATGGGACCAGACAGCAGCTCTGCAAACATCCATGAGACACCCATCAGGAATGTTGAGGAGGTAGCTACCACCTGAATAGAATGAGTTCAGATCCAAGTGGGTGGTTCCTTCTTCATCAGTTCCTAGACTTGTTGGAATGTCGAAACCACCCACTCTGAGAAATGCTGAGATGATACTGGATTTGAGGCCGAGTAGCAAACAAAGAGTATCGTGTTGTACCTCAAACCTGATGTTTGGTCAGTACAGAAAGCCAGAGCTCAGCAAACATCCAATGAATGCAGTGTACATTTGAATTCAGAGATAGGTTGCTGCATGAACACAGGTAAGATGATGTCTTGGTTCAAGCAACCTTGGGTAGGAAGATGTCAGAAAAGAGAACGACCTTGTTATAATGTAAGTGCAAATATGGAGGTTCAGCTTGTAGTGCACATTGTTAACTCACCTGTTGAGCTGACCTTATGGCAACCAAGGACGCTATCTTCCATGTAGGTAGGCAAAGATCACAAGAAGCCATTGGTACGAACAGCTTCCTAGGCAACTGAGACAAAATGAGCTCAAGGCTCCAATCTGGTGTCAGTCCCAGCACAAAAGGGTGTAGATTCTTGTGGCCTTAAGAAACATATGAATCCCCTGGAGAGTACAACCTCTTAGAAAGTACAGTCCGCCATTCTCTTACGCGGGGGAGTGTTGAGGAATCATAAAATAATAGAGTTGGAAGAGACCACAACAGCCAGTCAGTCCACCCCCTTCCATGCAGGAACTCACAATCAAACCTCCTCCTCCTCATTTTATTTTCTTATATCTCACCTTTCTCCCAATAAGGAGTCAAGGCAGTTCCTTGACAACATGGAGGACGCAGGAATCAGTTTTAATTGTGGCCAAAGGTGGTGGAAGTACTGAGAGTGACTGCAGGGGAGAACTCAAAGATGCTTCCTGACCCGTTTGTGTAGGTGTTTCTTGAAACTCAGCTGGTACTTAGTGGCAGGTTGTTTCTTTCCAGATGAGGAAGACTGAGACTGGGGCTGATAATGCTTCAAACTCAGCGGACTGAACAACTGTCTTGGTCCCAAAGATTGGCACTGCTAAGGAGGCTGAGCACTGTACAATTCCTGGAACTGTGTTGGCATACTGTACGTCCAGGCCAAGGTGCATATATTTTGAGTATAACTGCAACTTTTCACCAATGCCCTTACTGAAGAGACCAGATTCATCAAACAGCAAGTCAATGGTGATGTGAGCTTGCATTGGAAGAACCAATGAATGCAGTCAGGCATGTCGATGAAGTGCCACTGCTCCTGTGATGATTTTAGCAGAACAGTCTACGACACAACAGGCTTTTTTGCCATTAGGTCGTTTTCTTCCTTATCACCTGGAGCTGAGCCCATTTTAGGTAGAGCTCTAGACTGTGAGGTCTTGACAGTTACAGAGTTGGGCCTGGGATGTTCCAATAGCCAGACCGATTCTATATTAGCTACCCAGTAGAGGGAATCTGTTTTCCTCGATGTAGAGGGGATAGTTAAAGGAGTAGTCCAGGACCTCTGAGAGATCTTCAGCAAGGAAGACAACAGTGCAATAGAAGCTGATGTTGGAACCTTGGCTTGGATTCAACAGTACACCAGATCCATTGGTTCCAACTCCTCATGCTTGACTTGGAACCCCAAGGTATTGGCCATCCTGAGCATTTGTTCAGAAAAGGTCTAGACGTCATTGCTGGGACAGGCCAGCGCATTTTCCACCAGGTGTTGTGAAGGAGATCTATCCAGCTGAACATCTAAAGATGAGGTGCTGGAGATGTCTGCTCCCAACTCTGGTTAAGTGGAACACTGGGAAGCTTCAGGTAAGTTGTGGTCAGTGAGACAGACATCCTGAGGATGCTTTGGAGGACAATCCTTGGGAGCATCTTCATCATGTGGTTGTTTTTCATGTTGGTATGGTTGTGCCTCTGTATGGTGCATCTCTGTTTGCTGAGTCATGGTATGGTGGGCTTTGATATGGTGAGTCTCAATACAGTGAGTCTTGGTGCAGTGAGTCTCGGTACAGTATTCCTTTGAACACTGAAATCCCTTCTCTGTGTGTGCGTGTGATCTGTATTTCTATGGTGTGGGCACAACACTGGTGCAGACTGCAGTATTATCAATCTACCTGGAGAGTGTCCAGAAAATACATGACAACATGGTACTTTGTACATCTGACCCTTGTCCATATAATAGCAGGTGTGATGTGAGCCATAATATGTGTCCCTCAATTGGGAACAATAAGGGGATTAGTACTGAGAGTGACTTTCATAACATGTACATTCAAGATCTCTAGAATCTTCTCTAAATCTGCGTCTGGACAAATATCTGGAACCAGACCTATGATGGTGGACTGTTGATCGAGAGCCAATAGATGAAGAAGGTGAAACCTGAACAACCCATCAAAGTTGAGGTGGGGATTGGAGAAGGGCCTCTCTAACGCCATGGCAGAGAGTGAATGTCAGACTGCCGCTGCTGTGTAATCACCTGGATTATAGGGGTTGCCCTCAAATTTAATGGGGGCACACATGTACATTGTGTGCCTCACTCAAAAACAAAAGGCAACACAAATTACCATTCCTGTCTGGTAGCTTCACCCCACAATCAGTGCACCTCTTAAAGGAAGAAGAGGCAAATAAGCTCCAAGTCAAGTCAAATGTATCCAAAGAACAGGAGATGAAAGAATAGTAAACAAAACAAAGCAAAACAAACAAAGTCAGATTGGGTACAGAAAAACAATCTAAGAGCAGTCTGAGAAGCCAAAGTCAAAACCCATAAAACTGTAATCAAAACTAGCCTCAAAAGTAAGGGAGCAGGAATAGTGGAGAATAGGATGGAGAATGGGCAGAGCTACTGCCAAAAAGCTTAACAGATCTAGTCTAGAAGATTCCAATGATGTGCTGCGCAGGCACTGAACACCCAGTGTGTGTCACAGAGACCACAAAGAAGAAGAGGAAGTTATGTAATGTATTTGGAAGTATCAGAGTTTAAACATTGATAGAATGTCAATATTTCAGTATCAATATGTAAATATGTGTTTGTATATATGTCTGTATACCTATATATATATTTAAAGCACTGCAAAAAGATCCTAAATAACCCCACATACATTGAACAGCAAACAGATCTCATTTAATTGCAAACTGTACAACTTATGTAAAGATAATAAAACCAAGCAGGTAAAAACATATAAATAGAAAGAAGAAAAACAGATAAGGGAAAATACACTCACTTTGCCCAGCACATCTTGACTACCTTTGGGATAATTGCTAAGTGTGCATGTTCTTCTAGGTTGTTTCATTATTCCTTCCTGCTCAGACTTTTTCTGCTTTATAAGACAATCAAGATACTGCAGCTAAAAATAAAGAGGAACATCACCATTATTTATTACACTTTTTAAAATTAAATGTTGACATTGACATAAAAATGATAGCAACAGAGACTGTTATAATTTTATTTATAAGCAATGGGACTGGGAATACTATTCCTTCCTATTAGCTGATTTTACCCCAGAAAATGAAATGTAAAGGTGCAAGTCCAACCAACTAAGGAACTGGAAGAAGAAAGAGGTCAATATCTTGGAAATGCATTGCTGATTGTGTAGTGTACAGAAAATTCAATCAGAATGAAATTATGAGTAATGAAAAATGCATATCATTTGTCTAAAAAGCATTTTTCAAATACATTAATTTTATCTTTTGAGTCAGAAATAAAAAAGTGAATTATGGCGGGATACAGACCGCCAAAATGTAGCGCGGCGGCAGCGATTCTAGGGTTAGCGAGCGCACACCATTCACACGCTCCCTAACCCTAGGACGTACTCTGTATGTCAAAATGGCGTTGTCCTGTCTACATGGGCGCCGACATTTTGACGTGACGTACATGCTGCGTCCAAACGGCGCGGCACGGGTGTGATGTCCTGGCGCTGCTGCAGGTGCTTGTGGTGCCCTTTTAGCAGCACTGGAAGGAGCTCTGAAACGGAGCTTCTTTTGCCGGGCGTATTGCTGGTGTGGCCTTTAAACAGCCACGCCAGCGATACGGAAGAGAAAGGGGCCGAGCAGCCCCTTTCTCTCTTTCCCCGCTGCTGTCGGGGTGTCCTTGGGGCATGAAGCCCCAAGGACACCCCTTTCCAGGCTGCAAGATGCGGCGTTTTGCCACTTCTCCGAGGCCTGGAGAAGTGGTGGATTGGGGCTTCTGGGGCTGCCGCTGTGGCTGCTCCAGCCCTGATCCGTCGGGGAAAGGGGCGGGTAAAGCCCGCCTCAAAGGGGCAGTCTGTATCCCGCCTTAGGCACTTTCTAAAGGCTCTAGGGGTAGTTTGGGCTTTTCTATGCCCACTTGATACTTTAAAAAGTTATGCAGTGCTCTGCAGTACTTTAAGATAATGTTATCTAATCAGATAACCACCCAGGTAAGAGGAAAAGAAATGTACATTCATTTTAATATACTTTTATCTGAGCCTTTGAAGCTAAGCATCTTCATGATGACAAATACAAGAAAATGAAGAAGATCATACCCCCTCAGCATGAGGTATGTCAATCTGGTGGTGTCTTTTCAGATCATCCTTCAGTTGAGCCTCTTTTATTTTAGCTTCCTGGACTTGACCTAAAATTTAAAAAATTAGTAGAATCAGTTAAACCTTGGCTGACACTGAATTATGATAGCATATTTGTCACTTGATGAAACATCAACTGATGGCTGACATTTGAATAAAGGTTTAAAGTCAGACAAAAATCATTATCAACTTAAATTAAAAACTTTCAGTGGGAATAGTTTACACATTCACAGTTAAGAATCATCACATAATTATGGGCCAGTTCAGTTAAAATATACAACTACAGGACTATACAAAGAAAGACTGATAATACACATAGCAAGATGCATGCAGTATGTAATAAGGGCTTTAACATCTGTTTGTTGTTAACTGCCATCAAGTCAACTTCAACTTATGACAACCCTATGAATGAAAGTCACTCTATCACTAACCCACATGCTCAGGTCTCCCACATTCAGGGCTGTAGTTTCTTTGACTGAGTCTATCCATCTGGAAAGTATTTCTCTTTTCATATTGTGTTCTACTTTACTAAACATTACTGCCTTTTCTAATGAGTCATGTCTTCTCATGAAGCCTCAGTTTAGTTATCTTGGCTGCAAAGGAGAGTTCAGTTTGATTTGCTCTAGGACCTACTTATAGTCCAGCTCTCTTATTCACAGGGGATCTGTTCCCCTGTTACCATGGACACTATTTTCTGACAGAAGATGACAGTACAGTTGTGCTGGATAGCCACCAGATGCCTAGAGAGATGTTTTTCCCCCAAAATGTGGGTAAGTGAAACCATGGTTACATATTCCGTGGATACACAGGTTGAGTTGTACTTGTCTTTTTAGCAGTCTATGATCTTTGCAAAACTCTTCTTCAGTACCACATCTCAAATGATTTTATTTTCTTCTTATCAGGTCTTTTCACTGTCCAGCTTTCACAACCATGTGTCTTTCTGATTTCTTGAGTACAGTCTGGATTCTGACTAATGACTAAGCCAAGGTATGGAAAATCTTGCTTTTTTTTTACCCTTTATTTGTTAAAAAAAAAAAGTAAAATACAGCGTTTAATGGGGGGCAAAATAGCACAGTATTACAAGATATATATAATTTCTAGGTTTTGGTGTAAATTTAAACACAGATCGTCCCGTCTCTATGTTGTACAGTTGATCCTTATCATAAACAACTTCAACTTATTTTTTAGTCTTGTTCTAGAACGTCTGCTAGGAGCGTAGGCAGAAAGACAAAAGGCAATTATGAAGGTACCAGACAGGATGCTGAAGTGTAAAGATATATCAATAAATATTAAGGTTAGGATTGCCATTGTATTTCCTATTTCTATACATGTAGCTCATAGATTGGGTAGGATCAGGCATGGCCAGGGAGGTGAGGCCATAGGCCCTAGTTGAACCCAGTAATAGACCCCCAGTCAGGAAGAAATAAAAAACAAAGAAAAGCTGTCCTAGCTGACCTCCGTGGGCGAAAGAGTGTGACCTCCCCAAGGTCGCACTGACTGATGAAGGGCTTGTGTCCGATCAAGAAGCCCAGGCCAAATAAACAGCTTATTTTATTTATCTTTATTTAATCTATATCAATATCACTATCTATATCTATATAAAGTCAAACTCAGAAGTCAGATGGTGATCACCCGAAGAGAGGAGCACCGACTAGATGGTGGTGATCTCGCCCTGAGTGGCCCCCTGACAAGAGCGGGAATGATATATAAGTTCAAGGCTAAGCCCAGGGTAGCCCATAAACGGTCACAGCAAAGCGACCCTGAGATCTAAAGTGAAACTGTCTCATATGGGAGTCGACGTTTAAAGGAGTATGTATATAAATCTATAGCTATATCTGTATATATGGCTATATATCTATATATATAACTATATATCTATATATCCATATGGCTGGCTATATGTCTATATGTCTGTCTGTCTGTCTATAAATTTGTATCTATATCTATATATCTATAAATATATACATATATCCATCTATATATCATCTCTATATATCTATATTGATAGCTATATTGCTATATCTATCTTGTGACGAGGAGGAAGGCCTGTAGAAAAAAAGGTAGGGGAAGGGCTGCAGCCACCATGGTATAAAGGAAGAACTCTCTGATCCTCCAGAAGGTGGCGCCCCAGCTGACGATGGAACCAAGGTGGCTGTCCCCATAATATGCCATGCGGCCCAAGATGGCTGCCCCCATAGTATGCCATGCGGCCCAAGATGGCTGCCCCTATAATATGCCATGTGGCCATGGTGGCACAGCAGCTACTGTAAATGCCAGCAAAACACAATCTTTCCTGGCCAAGTCAAGGCCAGCAAAACACAGTCTTTCCTGGCCAAGTCAAGACACAGAGGCTTGTCCAGCCTGACTCAGAGGGTTGCTGGGGCTGCTGCTACGGGCAAGCAAGCAGGCCCTCTCTCATCCCAGTGGTCTGGCCTAGGGTATCCCAGTGTCCAGAATGGAGGGGTGAGGCTGGAGAAGAGCCCCCCCCCCCCCTGAGAGTCAGGTCTATCGGGAGCTCCCCAGGAAGGAAGGAGGGAGCTCTGACATTAAAAAACTCTTGTAAAAATAGAGAAGTTTAAGACCGACTGTTGGAGTGGTGTCAGGGGAAAGGTGAATAAAGAAGAGTCCAGGGCTAATCATCACTGGGAAGGCCTCTCACATCCCCAAATGGTGGCCCCTGAGTAGAATAAATGTGCTTGCGGCAAGTACTCACTGTTTAGTGGGAATGACCATCAGCAGGCTTGCCTCTCAGACCCCTGACCCTGAACAGAAGGGTGGAGGGAAGGGACCTCCTCAGCAACTCAAGAGAGTGAACCTCTCCCTGTCTGAGTCTCTGAAATCATTGTATAAGTTGTCTCTTGAGGCTCTGCTGTTGTGGTCCCAAGCCAGGGTGTGTGTGTGCGGGGGTGTCAGTGGGGATAACCCCCCCCAAAGCCAGGCCCATGGTCTTTCTCCCAGTCATAACGTCACAAGATAGGAATAGTGGGGGAGGGCAGAGAAGACCCCTCAGGAATGCTGAGGAGAAAGGCTCCAAAGGCACATAGACACACACACACACACACAAAGAAAGGAACAGGCTCTCAGACCGCTTTGATGCAGAAGTTCGCTGGCTTGAAGAGACGCATCCTGCTAGGAGTTATTTTTTAGTTAAATGTTAACAAAATTCAAAGTTTTATCTTATTGATGTTCCTAAAGAAATAGGGTTATTGGCTCTTACCTGTGATATGTCCATTTCCAGTAGATAAGAGCCCCACATCCTATATCTGGAGTGAATGAGAGGTGCATAACCCAAACAACAGGATGTGGGAGTCTTATCTATTGGGAAAATATTAACTCAATCATCTGCTATAAGCATTATTTTTGTAAGATTATTTCTTACTACTCCAAATTTTCTCACAATACATGTAAAGGCATTTCCAACTTTCCTTATTTTCACTATAAGATTCTCTGTCAATAACACAGGATATGTTATCCATTTCAGACGCTTCAATCATTTTATACAGTGCGCCCTTTGTTTATGCAGGGGACCCGTTCCAGACTCCCCAGTGTAAAACAAATAATGCATATGCTCGAGCCCCATTTAAATGAATGGGGCTCGTGCATGTGGCAGCGCATGCCCCATTCATCCCTATAGGACGCGCTGCCTCTTTCTCCACACGCGGGTTTCAGCGTATGCTGAAAGCCACATAAAGTGTGCCCGCATATGACGCGGGCGCAATGTATAACCAATTATCCAAAGATGGTACATGGACTGTTTTCCAAGTTTGTGTGAACAAGATTCTTGCAAATGAGATCATATTTAGAATAATTTTCCAGAATCTTTTTCAGTCTACAGTTTGTATATCTTGCAACGTATTTAACAGATATAGCTCTGGTGTACATACAAAAGATATTTTCAAAATGTCACAAATTGTAGCATGGATGGCTTTCCAAAATGCTGCCGTAACTGGGCATGTACACCACATGTGGAACCAAGAACCATAACTTCTTCGCCACTTACAGCAGACTGGATTATGAGCTTTGTAAATGTCTGCCAACCTTGCTGGCTTCAAGTGCCATCTGGTCTCCATTTTGAAGTATCCAGTTTTCTAAATGTATTTCTTTTCCAGTGTCATTGGTCCATTTTATCATATGGTCTTTTACAATTTCATCTTCTAGTTTTCTTTCAAGAAGAACTCTATATAGGCTAGCTATTTGTTTGGGCTTCTCAAGTAATATTATATTGTCAATCTCATTTTTTATAATGCACAGGCCTTGGTTTTTTAATCAGTCTTGAAAATGTCTTGTAATTGATGATACCGATAACTCTGGTCCAAACTTTGGATATTCTTTAGGTCTTTTAATTCTATATTTCCTGCATGTTTCTTGTCTTATGATGTCCTCATATCTCAACCAATTTTGGGTTGACTTGAATCTGCTTAACAGGGCTTCCTGTTAAGCCCTGAAAATCCTGAACTTTTTCAAGATTTTCATCATTTACTTGAAAGTTATGTAAATCACCTGTGTTCATTATTTTTGTTTTCTTAATGTTCAGCTGTAAACGTGTCTGCACTTTCTTCCTTGACTTTCTTCAGTAATTGTTCCATATCTTTGCTATTTTCTGCTAGCAGTATAGTGTCATCTGGACATCTGAAATTATTGATGTACTTTCCTCCAATTTTCATGCCTCCCCTTCTTCCATATCTAGTCCTGCTTTATGTATGACACTTCTGACATACAAATTAGACAGGGTGATAAGAAGTAGCCTAGTCTTACTCCCTTGCCAATTAGAAAATTTCCTTTTGATTTTTCGGATCTTGTGGAAGAGGTCTCTTGTTCTTCCTTTTTGTTGTTACCTTTTATTTCTCTGTATTGATTATTATAGTAGTTTTCCTTGTCCCTGTGCATATAGACATCTGTTCTTAATCTATTACAGTGGGCCCTCCCCCTTATATGGGGATCCATTCCAGATCTCCCCGTGTAAGGGGAAATCCACATATGCTTCCGCCCCATTAAAAACAATGGGGCGCATGCTCGCAGGTCGGGACAGCACGCACGCCATGAGCGTACGTACCATTACTTTAATTGGTACGCGGCTTACGCATAAGTTGGAAGCTGCATGTACTGCACTCGCGAATGACATGGGCGCACTATACCAAAATTACACCTGAGTATTATTGAAAAAGAACAGTACATACAAAATCAAAAGATAGCTTTGCAAGACGACCTGTAAGAAAAAAATGTGTGGTCTACAATGCATGCAAATATAAATCAATTACTCAATAAATATGGCATTATTACATTACTTACACTTTAATTCATCAAGAAGCTGATTGGTGGTGTCAAACAAATTTCTATATGCATTTATTGATTGAGAGAGCCTGTCTTTCTCTTTAGTAAGTGTTGCCATCTGCTGTTGCCTTTTATATCCTAGAGAATAATTAATACATTTTAGTCTATCCCAAAAAATATCAGAAAATCACACAGTGAAACGGCGTATGAATATTTGATCAAAAGAAAGCAACAAAAGTAGATTTTAAATGCTACAGGGAGAACATAAGTTAGATTTTAGGAGGGGTGGGGGAGAAACACTGAATCTCACCATTGTAAAAGAAAAAAGGCAGGCAATAAGGCTTCAAATGTCTTTTCAAAGTTGGTATTACTGGCTGAAATTCAAGAATATATTCAGTACTATCTTTTCCTGGACTATTTTCTGCTAGCACAAGATCCTGAAAAAACAAAATATATTTGTTATTTATATTATCTATTTAAGAATGCTTCTTCCTAATTATACTTGTACAAAAAGATTTAGCTATAACTTCATTCCATGCTGATGTACATACAGTCCTCCTTTCCCTTACGTGCGGGATCAGTTCTGGACCCCCCCCCCCACGTAAGGGAAAAAACACGGATGCTCAAGCCCCATTCAAATGAATGGAGCTCGTGCCCGTGGCAGTGAAGTGGTGGAGTGGGGGCACACATCACAGGAGAATATGTCATTGTTTTCTTATGGTGCGTGCCTCCCTCCCTTCCGGCGCGGCTTTCAGCGTATGCTAGAAGTGCGTAAAATGCGCCTGTGTATAATGCAGGCGTACTGTATTTCCTAATAGTCTTTTAAATGCTTTGAAAACATATTCCATTTAAAATACCTATTATTGATCAAGCTTATCTTATAGACTACTATATAAAATAAAAAAGCAGCTTTACTCTTCTAAACAATAACAGGTTTTAACTATGGTACTGTGCACCCGCGGCATATGCAGGCATATTATATGTGGCATTCAGCTTAAACTGAAGGTGAGCTGCAATAGAATGCCGCACCTGAGCCCCATAACATTCAATGGGGCTCAAGCATACGTGGTATTCGCCTTACGCTGGTGGTGGTGATCTGTAACTGTATATCTTCAGAACTATATTTAAAAGCGCAATTTAGACATTACATCTTTTTTATTTAGGCTTTTATTTGTAATCATTAATTTTATTTATTTAAAAACAGAACAATGTTCAGTAATTCAATGTTCAGTGAACCCAAACGAGTAACATATTCAGTTCAATTCAATCTTTATTTACAGTCAATAGACCTGTCGAGACACACTATAACTTAAAACTATATAAAAGAGAATAATGACTAATATATAGTCAACCCTCTGTTTTCACAGGGGATCCATTTCTGATCCCCCCGCGAAAATGGAAACTCACAGACATTCAAACCCCAGAGGTTTGAATTGAGGAAGGCCTTTGCTTCCATTGCGCGCCTTGGGCGTGCACCCCTTTTAAACCCCCTCCATTTGCTCCTCGCAGCTAAGTGAGAGTTGCCGATCTGAAATCTGCACAAATGGGGGGGGGGGAGGCAACTGTATAGTAAAATAAAGCATTCAGTTCTCAATGTGAAGTTAGTTACTTCTATTGCCATGATAGAAATCAAGAAATTACAGCTTTCCCAGGAAACATTAGATACATCCCATTTATAAATACTACATACAGTGGGCCCTTGTCTTACGCGGGGATCTGTTCCAGACCCCCTCCCCCCACGTTAAGGCAAAAAATGCCTATGCTTGAGCCCCAATGAATATAATGGGGCTTGGGCATGGCGGCGCATATGTGTCATTCATTCCATTGCCGTGTGGCTTCAACATAAGCTGAAAGCCGGGTATAGTGTACCTTTGTATGGCGTGAGCGCACTGTGAAGATAACCAATTTGCAAATACTGAGCATGAGCTATCCAATTCATATAAATATGAACTATTTTCAAGGCCTAATTATTTTAATAATTTAATGGCTTTAAATTTCCCCATTGAAATTATCACAATGATTTAGATTCAAAACCACCATGAATGGCAATCATGCAGGCTTTCAGATTTTGTCAAGTATTCCTCATCACTGGCTAAACTGGCCAAAGCTGTTGAGAGTTGCAGGGCTATATGTGTAGGGCTACACAATTCCCACCTCCAATTAAACATATGTAATTTTGTGTGATCATTGCAATTTATATATAAATAATAGGGAAAGCTCTCTAGATATAAAGATTCAGAAGTTGTATTTGCCGTGAAAGGTCATTCTGGGATGGCTGGAGGAGCAATCCACTCTTCTTGGGTTTAACCTCACACACCATCTGCAAGTCATCATTCTTTTCAGTTATTTTTTTCTGTTAAGATTCCTAACCCCCTTCTCCATCAGTTCCTTTATCTAGTAATGCTGTCCTGTTGTCACTATAACCTTTGTTGTATGTATGTACATAGCTCTGTGTAGTTATTCTCTCTTTGTATTCCTTTGTAATTATTATTTCCCTCCCTTTCCAGAAAAAAGAGCCTTACTTCGAGTAAGGGAAGGTATGGATTGTCGACTCCTTTCCTATCTCTTCCTATCCCTGACTCCTTTTCTATCTCTTTAGTTGTTTTACCTGTTTAGTTCTAACAATTTTATCTGTTTTAAATCGAATAAAATTTTGGAGAAGAGGTTGCCTTCAACCGGACGGCAGGCAGGAAGTTAAAAACTGTCAGAGAAGACAGTTAGGAGTCATTTTAAAAAAGGATGGGTTGATCCTGCCTTGTGGATGTGTGGGGTAAAACCCAAGATATCAGTAGATTACTTTTGCTGTCATCCCGAGAATATTGTTGCAAAGTGAGTGCGCAGCCCTGTGTCGGGCACGCAGAAGCTCCTGTGAGAAGAATCACCAAGCGAACTGTCTCGGAGCGGTCTGGCTGTTCAGGAATCTCCTCCTTCTCTCTGGATGCTGATAAAGGCACACTGATTCAAGTGTCTCTTTCAAAGAGTCTCTTTAATCTTTCAGTTGCACTATATACAGAAAGCAAAACTCCAAAGCTACACATCCACCACCTCCAACCAACAAAAACCCACACTGTACGATGAAGCTTGGGCTTTTGCCATGCGGCCACCAAGCTCAGCCTCTTCCTGTTGTATCACCTTAATTGTTGTACCCCAACCAAGATGACCAAGCATATTCACAATAGTTTCTCAACACTTCACAGTGCTTTCTGGCACATGATGACCTTGCAGATACATCACATGTCCTGACCCAGCTGTAACCAATTCCCTGGTTATCAGGCTACAAATGACCCATAGTTATCTTTGTCATTTTCTTCACATCTGGACATTTTACTTCAGCCTTTATTCTCTAACAAATATTATGCGACATGTTTTGGGAGGAACACTTAAAGTCTTGGATTCACTGGTACAGATTGAACATCCCTTTTTTATAAACCTAAAATTCTCTGAAACCTGAAAGTTTTGGCTCCCAGCTGCCTTCAAATCTAAATCAATGTACTAAGTGCTCATTCTTTCCCTCAAGTCATTTGCATTTCCTCTTGCAACCTGAAACAAAGGATTTCCTTGCACCAAAAGCAGTAAGCCAACCTTTCTGCTATTCCTTTTGTGTTTCCAGCCAACTTCTCTATCCATCCATCCAGGGGATATCCTGATCCAATTGCTATTTTTGTCACACTAAGATTATAGCCATCAACCAGCCTGGAATCCCACTGTCGATTCCTGGGAAAGGACATCCACCCTTTTTTATCTTACCCACCACTTGAGGCTAGATTTTAGGTATAAATATGTATCTCAGAAACCTAGTCACATGTGCGTACCATACACATGCAGTTCACTCAGGTTGTACTCCATGTTTGAAATGGCGCCCTCCCAGTCCGATCCACTCCAGCTTTCTGTGGTCTATTCATTGGATAGGTAATTACCAGCACCCTTGCAAAACCCTCAAATTCCACTGTCCTGTTTCTATATTTCCATTTCAGTTGGCTCTGGATGCTGTGTCTGTGTTGATTGTTGCTACATGTGTAATTGCACTCTGCATTTTTCTAAATAAAACTCTCTTAATTCACCCCAAACCTGGAGTTCTCCTCAGTTATTACTGGTATATACAGATGAAAATGGTCCTAAAAGTTACCCAGCTTCTTGAAAAAACTAATTTCGTCAAGAATTAAAGTAACACTGTCACATTTGGTAGGGCCACTTCCCCACCTTTCTTTGTGTAACCCTGGTTTCTGCGGTTCTATTTTCACAAGGGACCTGTAAAAAGCAGACATCACTGATACTTTCTTAGCTGTCAGTACATCTTTCCACCCTTTTAGAAAAGTAGCCCTTGTAGCTGGGAAGTAAGAGATACATCCAATTGGATCCGGCTAAGTGAAGTGGTAATTCACAGTGGCAGTCAAATCCTCTGGAAAGGGTTAGAAACATCCATGTGGATTTGGCTGCCACTGCCAACTACTACTTCACTTGGCTGGATCTGCTTGGATTTTTCCCTCCCTCCCCAGCTACGAGAGTTACAGTGGCTGAAGAAAGCACCAGCTGGCAGCAGTGACTGAATCCACTTGGATATTTCCCTCCTTTCCCAGCTAAGAGCTCTATTTTCCTAGTAGAAAGTGTGCTGACAGCTGGGGAAGGATTTGGGATGTCTACTTTTTACAAGGGCCTTGTGTGAGCATAGCTGCAGGAACCTGGGTCCTCTCTTTCCCTCTGCAAATTTCTGACAGTGGAGGTACTGAAATGTGTGACTAACCTCTTTCACCAATCTCTCACTATTTATAGGTGTTCCAAAATCCACCCCCTCAAAAAACAAAACAAAACAAAAAAGCCAGAATATGAAACATTTCTGGTTCCAAGTATTTTAGGTAAGGGATGCTCAACCTGTATTTAATACTAAAGTACACCACTGCGTCTTGCCAGTAATACACTAGTACTTTTCAGATCAGAAATATTACTTGAAAACTTACATTTATTAGAATATATATATATTAGAAAACTCACCTCAATTTCAGCAACTCCTCTATGAAAAGGAAACTCAACTGCACTTGTTTTCCCATGGAACAAGGGGATGTCTGTATCTTTCTCAATCAAACTTTTAATTTTAGCTATTATTTTTCCATCTAAATCATTTCCAGTAGAGTTTTTGTATTCATCCTTAAGAAAACACAAAAATTGCAGTAGTAATGTTTGCTCATGGCATTTTCACATTAGGATCAAATGGCTTTTTCATCTTTTTTTTTTTTTGGTGGGTTTCTAGAGGTATCTGAAAATTTACAGGAACACTTTTTGGCAAAATACACTGTAGGTTGCTTAAAATATGTTTGGCAATTGGGCAAAAGATTGTTTCAGTAAAATAACATAAATAAAATACGGAGGTTACACAGCTCACAGACCAAAGTCTCTCTCTCTCTCTTTCTCTCTGAAAAGCTTTTTGATATTATCACTAAAATGCTATATTAACTTAGAAGGCTCTTGGAGAGTATCTGCTGGGGGGAAAACTTTTTAAAAGATTAAGTGTTCTTGTCACAACTAATACCAATTAAATTGCAAATTAGATTTGACTTTTCACATATGTCTAATATTCCAATTTGACTTTCATTTGTATAGAATAGCTTATACTTATTTATATTCTTCTTTTGTTGTTGCAATAATTAAAGGGTTTGAAATTAGCATGTTGGATAATGGTGCCACAGTAATGTTCTAATGATGTCTAATAAGATGAAGCAAAACCTAATGAAATTTCCACAACAAATCTTTGAATTGCCAAATAACATGGCAGCTGATATATTTCACTTTCTGTTCTCCACAATGTCATTGCCACAGCTGCTGCTACTGTGGTTATAATTGTTTTCCTGACTGTTTCCCCTAAAATGGATCTCAAGATAGCTTAGAAAAACTGAAATACATTGTGTATAAAACACTTATAAGTAAAAATAAAGAAATAAATAAATAAAAATAAAAAAGAGTAAAAGTTATTGTTAAATTTTAATTAAATCTTGTATTTCTGCACTCATACCAGAAGGGAAAGCTTCTACAAAGGAATTTCTAAATGGGGAGACGCTACACAGCTAAAAAGCATCAAGTACCACACAGAAAAAGCCCTGGAAAGCATTCCATAACCTTTTAGAAAACTGATATACAAAAGCAGGGCCCAGCAACAAAATCTTGTGTGTGTGCAAACTTCCCTTTCTCAGGAAAGGAAAGAGCATAGATTTGGCCATTTCCTCTGGTTGTGGGACAGATAAAAACCTCTGAACAAACTGGCTGCAAGCTCATCCAATTTGTTTTCAAAAACAGTCCTCCTCAGGCAGTTGGCTATCTTGAGAATGCTATGAAAGCCAACTTAACTTCAGGGGCTCTCAAGACATCTCTTCTCAAGTTTATTCTGTCAGTGCTGAGCAGACTCAATGGTCTTCAATCACACTTTCCTCCAACAAAGTATGATCTTCCAACAAAACACAACACGATATTGTGTTTTATTGGGAGATCATAATAAATCAATTGCAATCAAGGCCATCACCTTCTCATTAGCAATCCAAAGCCCCTGCTGCAATTTCTAAAGATGTGGACACTAGACTCCAAAGGGGATCAGTTGTTTTTATTTATACTGTTAATGCTGGCTTGAAGTATTATATTATCAGTACTAACATTTTGTCTTATTCCTTAATTTTTGCATTTCCATGTGATTTCTTTTTCTTACACTATTAAGTGTTGTGGCTGCCATCATTCTCTTTCAGTAGGCATATTGTGTTAACAGAGTATTTTGTAGTGGATAGCCTGACACAGACAGAACTAACTTAGATCTTGATCTTCCCCTAAGGATTTAGACAGAAAGATCCTTTAGAAGAGTTACTGTGGGGCAAGTTGAAAGCTGTATATTTTTTTTAAATGAAAAGGAAGAATTACATTCTCCGCTTTCAGGGAATTGGTAAATCAAATACAACTTGACTAATTATAGCAACAAATTTTTTATCTTTAGTAAAACAAAACAAAACAAAACAGCTAACAATTAGATGACACTTAATCCCCATTTACTTCAAAATACTGACTCTTACGTAGTGAACACTTGCTTCTAGAGAGAATTAATGGTTCAACTTTAACATACAACATCTTTCAAATGTGATTCCCACCCCATTTTAAACCAGCTACTACATACAATTCAAATTAATTACCATTATAATGAGGGTCAAATCCTTGACAAGAGTCCGACTGCCAACAGCCCGAACATTAGAAACAGCAGGAGTATTTGGCAAAGTTCTTGGCATCAGCTGTGTTGGTTCATTAGGCACTACTTCAATTATAATCTTAACAAAAAATGACAATACATAGACTAAATTTACAATTTGAAATGTGATCAGAGGTATTTTTAAAATCAAAATTGGCGACATCTTCTGAAGACTAATTCATTATGGTCATTAAAGTCTTTGTTGCAGGCTTGTTTTTCTAAACACTCCTCAGTTCAGAAGATACAGAAACAAGTAATTAGAACTAAAGGCTTGCAAGAGAGACCTTAATTTATGGCAGATGAGTTAGAAAAACCAGTTTTTTTACTTGTAAGGACTATATACAGTATTGTACATTTTCTGGCAAAATACAGCATGGGGACAAGGTGGGAAATACCCCCTTTCTGCTGCAGCCCTCTGACCCATGCATGCATACCCACTGATCTAGTCTGATGGCTTGGGAAACCCTCTAGAAGCAGTTTTTGGGTATTCCTTAGGGATTAGGAAGTTCCATGGCAGAATTGGATTTAGGGCTAAGCATCTAGTAAAGATAACCTGAACTAAGCAGACTACTAACAATTTAACATATTAGCTTGTAATTAGTCCAAGTCTTCTCAGAATAATTGTAGAAACGACAATTACTGCAAAGTGTTTAGAAACATTTATTTGAATATGTAACTTAAAAGACAAACCTGTTCACTGTTAAGAACATTTATTTTGTCGATTGCAAACATAAACTGGATGCTGTATGGACCCACTTTCTCTGGAACAATTTTGTTCCTAAATTAGAAATACTGAGTCTTAGTAATAAATTGAAACATATAGCATTTATATTTTCTAATAGTTCTCCTCCCCCCCCCCTTTAGATGTGGTAGCATTTTATAGATGAATTGAAATGTTCCCTTCTAGAAGATGTTCTTTTGCCAGAGGAAGAGAATCTTCAGACTTCTTTCAAGTGAAGATTTTCACTTCTCCCTCTCATATCTATCTGTATCTATGACTGATCATTTTTATGTCAAGTTTATCAGGCAATAACTTTTATTCACATCTTTGTCTCCATCAGATGCCAGTTAAATATACCCAATTCCTTCAAATTGCATCCTATGACTTATATCCTAAAGGGAACCTACTTGGTTCCTTTTAAATCAACCATCAGTTTGTATGTAAGATTCTGACATATTAACCTAGAAAAAAAGTACCAAGTAAAGACCTTGCTGTAGCTACATAGAAAAAATTACCACAAAGCATTTGTATGTGTGTGTGTGTGTTGTGTGCCTTCATGTCATTCCTGACTTATGGTGACCCTAAGGCAAACAACCTATCATGGTGTTTTCTTGGCAAGATTTGTTCAAAAGAGGTTTGTATTGCCTTCACCTGTGGGTGAGAGTATGCAACTTTTTATGACTGAGCAGGAATTGAACCCTAGTCTCCAGAGTCGTAGTCCAACCTTCAAACCACTATGCCACACATCTACTAAATATTATACTATTGTCTGATATTGTTTGTAGTTGGATTTAACCTATTAAAGTAATATTAGTTGTTGTTGTTGTTGTTTGCCTTAAAGATTTAGAGATGCTTAAAACAATTATGGCATTTTTGTATTTGTAAAAGGATTATACAGTAATTCAAAGGCACCTTGAGAAATAAAAGTTGTCTGTTTAGCTTATACAATTATCTTGCTTCTCAGAATCATGTATTTAAAAATATATTGGAATGTAAAACTATTTTTTACCTGAAGTAGAAAAAGCCGTCATCCTTATCTTTTGTTTTGGTACAGCCAAATGTTGTAACCTTGAAAAAAAAGAGCCTTATCTATGAAAATGTTTTAAAATTATTTTGTTAAATTCAGTGGCTGTGAAACATTAACATACAAGATATATAAATAAAATCCACCAGTAGAGAAAAGCACGTCAATAACTACATAGCAAAGACTGTTGTGCATGACTCTACACCCATCCCTCCACATTAGCGGCTTTGACTTTTGCAGATTTGATTATTCACAGATTTTATTAATATGTTCTCTCTAGGAATATCTAGGTCAGTGTTGCCAATAAGCCTCAAAGATATTCCTCGAAATGTTTTACCAAAATCCCAAATCCCCGGAATTCCCCAATATTTACCGGAATATTCCATCAAAATCCCCAGAAAGAAATTAATTAAATTCCCTGGATTCTGAGGAATTCCCCAGAAATTGACAACACTGATTTAGGTCCTCTAGCACAACTCTGTGATCAACTTTAACCAAAAGTTGCACTGAAGGACCTAGAGATTGCTAGAGACAACACTCCACTAGCCATTTGTAGCTCCTCCAGCGCAATTCTATGGTCAATGTCTGGCAGATGTTGACTACAGAGTTGCACTGGAGGATCCAAAGATTCCTAGAGAAGTGTTCTCTCAGGTAAAAACATAGTGTTTTTGTTATTTGTGATTTTTCCACATTCACGGGGGTCCTGTGCCCCTAACCCAATGGATGTGAAGGGACGAGTGTATTTGCCTACTCCTCTTAAAACAGTTTTCATCTTTCCCCCCCCAAAAATCAAAACAATGCAATCCTTGAGCAGATCATATCCCAACTTTTTATATTTATTTATTAAATATTGTTAATTGCTGTCAGGTTCATTTTGACCCTGTCATCAACAGCTCTGCTCAGGTTCTCCAAACAAAAGGCTGTCATTTTCTTGATTGAATCTATCCATGTGTTTTCCTCTTTTCCTACTGCCTTCCACTTTACCAAGTACAGTGCACCCGTGTCATACGTGGGTGCGCCTTACGCGGCTTCCAGCATATGCTGGAAGCCACGCCAGAAGGAGCAGCAATGCACACCGGAAAAGGCAATGGCTCAAATGGGGATTGAACATCCATGTTTTTTTCTCTTATGCAGGGGTGGTGGGTCCAGAACGGATCCCCCACGTAAGCGAAGGGACAACTGTATTATTTTCTTTTCTAATGAGTTATGTCATCTCATGATATAGCCAAAGTACAATAGCCTCAAGTTTTAATTATTTTGGTTTCTAAGGAGAATTCAGGCTTGATTTGCTCTAGTACCCAATAATTGGTCATTTTGGCAGTTCATGGTATTGGCAGAACTCTTCTTCAGCAGCACATTTCAAATGACTTGATTCTCTTCATTTCAGCTTTCTTCGCTGTCTACTGTCTAGTTTTCACAATCACACATAGAAATCAGAAATATGATGGCATGAACATTCCTGACTTTGGTATTCAAAGGCATAGCCATGTTAGTCGGGAAAATCAGTATGCAAAGGGATCTTGTAGCACCTTTGAGACTAACTGAAAGAAAGTTGGTAGCATGAGCTTTTGTAGACTTCAGCCTACATCCTCAGATGCATATTTGGTATTCAATAATATATATTTACACTTAAGGATCTTATATGTCCTTCATAGCTTGCCTTTCCAAGTCCTACTCTTCTGATTTCTTGACACAGTTTTCAGTTTGACTGAGGACTAAGCCAAAGTACAGATTTTTTTTTAATATTTCAAAATATTAAAACAATTAAACACAAATCAGGATCTTAAAACCATGTAATTTAATACAGAAAAAATCCAGCACCAGGCCTAATAAGAACATGGATCTCAGGCAAATCTTTCCGAGGACATTCCATAATTGGTGTGTCTCCAGTTCAGCATTAAATGAGGTGAATGGGTGATTAAAAGAGAGGTCACTGGTGATATGACACCCTAACTGTGGCATGTCCTTTCCCCTAGAGGTCTGCCTACTAGTACTGTACAATTACCTACTAATTGACTCTTTATCTTCTTTGGAGTATTTATTGGCCTAATCCAGATCATTACTGCACCAAGGTAGCAAGTCTGAACACCAATTCTAATCACTCTCTGCCTCACCTAGTTTAGAAAGACGTTGTGTGATCTGCACAGCATGAACACAGTATATCTGCCAAAAAGCAGAACAATTATGAGTGAGTAGCAGACCAAAAAAGGAACACAGATTGATCAAGCAGTTGGCTCAGTGGACACTGTCCTCATTCTCAGCACCTTATCCACACTGTTTTCAGCAAGTGGAATTAAAAGCTACCTGATGGTGCTCTGGACACCTCTACTAATTGGATAGGAACTGTGCAATCTAAGCTGTAACAGCTATGAGTGACTTCATCTTAGAAGTGTCTTGCAAAACCTGTTACTATTGCTGATTATTTAACCACACATTTTTCTAGATCAGCCTGCAATAGAACTTAAACCACTGAAAAGGTTCAGATGGACAACACTAACAAGATGTTTTGGTGATGGAAAAGGACTTTGCCACCATCACCACCACAGATTAGAGGTGATAAAAACCTCTACCCTGTGTTTGGCTAGACTCAGCCTGGGTCTTCCTGCATCTGCATTCTAGCTGTATCCCATTCTATTTTATTGTCCTAAGCTCACAGATATAACAAGGAGTTGCTCAGGACCTGCTCAGAGTGAGAATACTATATGGCTGCTACATGAAGGCAATTCTAATATGTGGTAAACCATTGTTGAATGTGTGGAATGGCTCACCATATAACTATAGCTATCTATCTATTAAAACAGACACAGTAATATAGGGAAATCATCTTATTCTACAAACTCAAATAATCTCTGTGAAGAATAACTTAAAGTGATACAGATGTGGCAGTCACATGTAAACCCATTTCAAATATTGATGTTTCCTCTAACTTACATTTTGTGATAAAGCACCACTACTGTGTCCTTTCCACATTTTCATGCAAATTCTTCCTGGATTTACGCTTACAATAATATTGCCATCTTCAGAAATAACACTAACCATGAAGTCTGCATGGGGAAAAAAATACAAAGAACATTCCACATAACAATGTGGAAGTAAAACCAAAACAAACACACAAGCAGAAAACTGTAAGATGCTTACAACATTAAATGCATTTAATTTATTTTACATTTTTATAAACCACTCTTAATGAAAAAGAGATTTGAGAGAAGTGTCTGGGTATCTGGATAGCATTCTGGAGAAAGAGGGTCCTATTCAGGAGAAAGGTAGGATATAAATTAAATAAATAAAGTTATTAAAACAAATGACAGTAAGATTACAAAATAAGAAAGTCCAAAACTATTTAACCAGAAAATAAATGAAATCATTAATAAATTAAAATAAATCAAATGTCTGAATAAAGGGAGTGTTTTGATTTGAAATTATAAAGAATGTAAGTTCAGTACAGTGAAGAGGTTCTGTAATTGCAAAACTATATGCAACTGTATTTCACAAATGCACTGGCGGAACCTATTTCCCCCGTTCCCTTGTGTCAAGATATATTTATTTTTAAAACCCTTTTGAACCCATACTGGGCCCCTAAAATCACTAGCATAACTCAGCTGAAACATAATTTACAACAAGAAGAGAAATTTAATATAAAAATTAAATCCAAAAATTTATATAACAGCAATGAGATGGGCCTTTTCTAAACATCTGTTGACTGAATTAAATGGGAGGGATTCACATACAATATGGTTTTTTGTGGGCTTTTCGGGCTATGTGGCCATGTTCTAGAAAATTTTCTTCCTGGCGTTTGGCCAGAATCTGTGGCTGGCATCTTCAGAGAATGCTTTGCCTGGAAAAAGTTGGGTGTATATATACTGTGTGAGCCTGGGAGTGCAGGAGTGATTTCCATGTGTATTGTTCTGTGCTGATGGCTGGCCTCAGGCTGGGAGGCTAATGTAAAAGAGGATGTATGTCTGCTAATTGGTGATCATTATCTGCTGGGAAAGCCCCTGACTCTGAATTTGCATTTGCTGAGTCCTTATTTTGCTGTTCCTCAGGACTGGTAGCCAAATTTTGTTCACTTTAAGGGCTTCTTCTTTCCGGTTGAAATTGTCCAGGTGTTTGTGGATTTCAATGGCTTCTCTGTGCATCCTGAAATGGTAGTGGTTGGCATGGTCCAGACTTTCAGTGTTTTCAAACAGTATTTTATGCCCAGGATGATTTGTGGCATGTTCTGCTACTGCTGATTTTACTGGCTGGTCCAGTGTGCAGTGTCTCTCGTGTTCCTTGATTCTTGTTTGCACACTGCGTTTGGTGGTCCCTATGTAGGCTTGTCCGCACAGGGAAGCCATTGAAATCCACAAACATCAGAAGCAGAAATAGCCAAGTGAACAGTTCCCTGCCTTAGGTAAAGGTTACTTGAACATAAATAACTGTTTATGATTTGCAGCCTACAAAGGTACAGAGGAGGCTATTTAGTTTCTCTATGAAGCATCTGTTCTAAAATCTTGGGTTCAAATGGGAATTAGCAGCTCCTGCCTAAAAAACAAATGCCAATTAAGGAGTTGTTGGAATAATGGCTGGTATTTAGGACAGTAATTAAGGACTGAGTCTCCAAATGTTAATTTTTGGATAAAAACTTGCAGAATCCCTGACCAGTGGACACACCAAATGGAGCTTTTGTGAGATGACGATCAACAGCTTCTCAGGATCCACAGTTGGGAGCCACTTGATTAGAAAAACAAAGATCTTCCAAATGGCTACATTAAAATGTCAAATAAAGTACTTACCAGGAAAGGTGTTTCCAGCTGTAAAGGTGGCATCCTTGTCATACTTGACATTCAAACATATAGGTTTCTCGGGATCAGGCAGAACATTTAATTTAATTATTGGGCAATTCAATGTGTTTTTGTAGTATGAGGCTTTAAACTGCAATGTATATTCTCCCCTGAAACATAGAACAGTAGCTAAATCTCAATATATCCTTCCTAAACACTTTCAACATGTCCATAATGAAGTACATGGAGTCATGTATATCAGTGTTACTCAACAGTTGTTGTCCATCCACCTGTAACAGTCCCTGACAAGTATCCAGGAAAGAAAGAAACAATTGTAGCCAACAGACACAAATACAGTGCTGGTCCCTGGCACAACAGGGGAAAAAAAAGAGAACTGGTCCCCCACATCACATGGTTTGAAAAGCACTGATATATATGAAACTACTGGGAGAAGTTGTCCCAAATTTTAGAGTTGGCTGCCATCAATATGTGAATGGCAAACTAGCTCTTCCCTCAGGTGTAGCTGCAGACATCATGAACAAGTGGCAAGAATCAGTAAAATGTTAAAAGATGAAGGCTAAATAGTAGCTAAATCTTAATATATCCTTCCTAAACAGAAAGTCAAATATATCCTTCCTAGTCCAGAAAGTCAAAGGTGCTGCTATTAAAAAGGAAAGAGTATTGAACCTGTTCTGGATGGGTTCAATTTCCCCAACCCTACTAAAGGTTTTTTTTTTTAGGGTTTGCTCATACTGCAGCAGTAGCTCACATTAAATGAATTAATTTTCACCATGTTGACCAAGGAAAAAAATTCTACCCCTTCCTGAAGAGATGAATTGTCCACTGCTATCCATTCCTGGATAATGTTGTACAAGGGGCTGTCCTTGAAAAGCACCTGGAAACTACAACTGGCTTAGAATATGGTAGACAAATTCCTAACTTAAACTATCAGATATGCATTATGCTACTATCATAGGATCCTCAAGTGCCTCTCAATTTGTTTATCAAGCATGATTTAAGTAAGGTTGCTTTTCTTTGATTTTACAACCCTAAATGCTTTGGACTGGGGCATCTGGAAGACTATCTTGTTCTGCATTGCTATTAATTAAAATCTTCTTTGCAGGATGTTTTTCGGTGTCTCCACTTTTGCAGGTTAGACTGTTGGCCTTCTTGACTGTGGTTCTTCTTCGTGGTCTCTGCGAATCATACAAATGGGTTTCACTGCACCTGCGCAGTGCTGTTCAGATACTTCTAGAATCACTGGGCAAAGCACACTTTGCAACATACAGAAACTTTTTGGCGGTAACCCCGCCCCCCTCCTATAAAGCCCCGGTTCCTGCTCTTTTCCCCAGTTCCTTTTTTCCACTACGTTTGGCTGCTGTTTGGAACTTCGCTCTTGTTAGCTCGTTTTGGATCACTGGTTTTTCTTGACTCAGACTGTTTTTGGACTTTGGCGTTTCTTCTTCCCCCGTGTACTGGACTTTTGGACTGTTGACCTCGATTTGGATCTTGTTTTTGACGCGTCGACTTCGGTAGCGATGTCTCCTCCCTTTAAAAAATGCGATGTCTGCAGGGGAAAAGTCCCGGTGCAGGATCCGCACACCTCCTGTCTTCTTTGCTTGGGAAGGAACCATGATGCCAAGGCTTGCCCTCTCTGTAAGTCAATGTCTTCCCAGGCTAGGAAAAATAGGGAATCCTGACTGACGTCCGTGACTGCCCAGGGTAAAATCCGGGAAGGGGATCCTCGCCCGTCCTCAGCTCCTTCGGTGTCCGCTGGAGCTCCGGCTCTTCCCATCCGCGAGGGTTTGGCCAGTGCCCCGCTGTCTACAGCACCGCCCTTGGCATCCGGGCAGCCCAGCTCTGATTCCACTGTGGCCCGTGACTCCACGAAGCCCAGTGCCACCTCCAAGCCCACCAAACACCCTCAGAAATCAGGGTCAGTGGGTTCGGCCGCCGCCTCGACTCCATCACGAGACCAGGGAGTCCCCGGAGAGGCCTCGACGTCATCTACACGGGCGGTCTCCGACCATAAGGCCCGTAAGGCGGCCCCGTCTGCATCCAAAGACGGCTCCGGATCCTCCAAGGATTGCTCCAAGCCGACTGGAGCGGATGGTACCGAGCCTTCGAAGGCGAAGTCTGGCTCTCACAAGAAGGATGCCCCCAAATCCGGAGCGAGGATCTCGGAGTCGCCGATCCTTTTCTTCCCACCCGCCTGATGCCCCACGTGAGTCGAAGTCGGCCAAGAAGAGACAGGCATCACTTTAGACTCCAGACGTGTCAGTTGCCAAGAAGGCTAAGTGTTCGCGGGACCACTCTGACAAGTCCCCATCTAAGAGGGCAGATGTTGGTGAAAAGTCAGACCAGAAAGACCATCCTCGCCCCCGTGCGGAGTCTACGTCTGTTGTTCTAACAGAGGGAACCCTTCCTTCCGCATCCCATCAGGAGCGGCCGCTTATCCCTCGTGATGACCACGCTTCCATGAGGGACGTGATGGATGCAGAGCGACCATCCTCGGTTCCAGGGCTGTCGGCGTCTACCACTGTTCCCTTTCTCCTGTCGGAGGATGAGGATTCTCAGGGCCAGCGCTCCAGGTCTCCATCTCCAGCCCCTCTCTCTCCATCTCAAGGTCTGGATGATGGTGGTTATTATTACGACTCCGAAGCGGATGAGTTTTATATGAAGGTCCCTAAGGAGGTGGCGATGACTAAAATTTCCACTCGCGATCGCCCTTGGGAAGACCGGCACCGGGATGAGAGACGTTCCAGCCCCGTGGGCACCTCAAAGAAGGCCTCGCTTCCACCTGTGATTCGTTCAGTGGACAGGTCCAGGGCGAATGTAGTGCTTCAGGTCAAATCCTCAGATTCTGAGCCGGATCCTCCTGTCAACTCTGATGAGGACGATGATCTTCCTCGCCAGTCCCCCCAAGATCTGCACCATCCGGAGGCCGCCTCCCCGTTGGATGATGTCTGTTCCTTCGGGGAACATGTGATTAAAATGTCCAGGGCTCTGGACATTGAGCTGGCCTACCCTGAGGAAGATGCCAAAGACCCAGTCAAGCGACGGGTCCACGGTCGGGTCCAGACACCTCCGGTCATTCCGTTTCTGCCTTCTCTGGAGACGATCCTGAAACGCTCCTGGGACACCCCTTCTTCACCTCTGGGACCCCCGCGGAAGATAGAATCCCTCTACAAGGTCTCGGCACCTAACGCTCCTTGGCTGACTGCCCACCCGCGTCAGAATTCGGCGATTGTGGAGGGTGCCCAGCAGACCTCTACCCAGCGCCAGGCCACCTCGCCGATGGACAAGGAGGCCAGGAAGATTGATGCGCTGGCCGTAAGGCATATTCGGCGGCCGCTTTGGCAGCGAAGGCCACCAATTATACGGCCTGTATGGGGGCTTACGTACAGACGTTGATGGAGGACATCTCTCCCATCATTCCTGACATCCCAGACGAAGTACAGAGGACCCTTACTGAAATCAGGGATGAGGCCCACTCCATTGGAAGCTGGCTCATCACCGCAACCAGGAATGTCATCGAATGCTCGGGCAGGGCTATGGCGGCGTCCATCGCGCTGAGGAGACACGCTTGGCTCCGAGGATTGGACCTCAACCCGAGCATCCGAGCCACCTTCGAGGACATGCCCATCGATGACTCGGGGTTGTTCCATGTCGACACCGATGAGAAGCTGAATAAAAAATTCAGAATGAAGGCGGCGGCAAGAAAGCATGGCATGTCTGCGCAAGGGCCTTCTTCCTTCTGCAAGTGACTCTGTCCCTGGCAGCATCATCAAGGTCAGTTCCAAAGGTCCCCTTACCAGGAGCGCCAATTTCACCAGCAGGGCTCACAGAGCCAGAGGTACCCGTCTCAGTCTTCCTCTTCCTCTGGCCGCCGTAAGCAGTCCCGGTACCGTGAAAACCGCCGGCAGGATCCTGACCAGGGCAAAAAGAGGGCATGAAGATCCCCAACGCACTTCGCCCCTTCTGCTTTGTTCTTTTTGGACATCCTTAGGCCCTTTGTCACCGTTTGGGCCTCCATTTCTTCCGACTCCTGGGTCTTAAACATCGTCTGTAGGGGTTATACCCTCGAGTTCGAGGAGCTCCCACCCACCGGAGCTTTCATTTCTACTGCCCCCTTGGGCACCCTTCTCAACGAAGTGCGCTCTCTCCTTCAAAAAGGAGCCATCTCACTCTTGCCTCCTGAGTTATGGCCCAGGGCCTTTTTCTCCAGGTACTTTACGGTGCCGAAACCAGATGGAGGAATTAGGCCCATCCTGGACCTAAGGGGGCTTAATTCTTTTTTGCAGTACAGACTCTTCCGCATGGTAACATTGGCTTCCATTTTGCCCTTGCTTCACCAGGACCTTTGGTTTGCGACGGTGGACCTAAAGGACGCTTATTTCCATGTGGGGATAAGAGAATCCCACCGGAGATTCCTCGCCTTCGCCATCGGCTCTGTTGCATACAATGTCCTCCCATTCGGCTTGGCCACGGCTCCACGAGTCTTTACGAAGTGCATGGCCCCGGTGATGGCCTATCTGCATCGGATGGGCTTCAACGTCTTTCCATACCTGGACGATTGGTTGCTGACAGCCCCATCGTGAGAGGAGCTCCAAGACGCAATACAATTCACCCTGCGCCTCCTGTCAAATTTGGGACTGGTGGTCAACCTCGAAAAATCTCACTTGGTCCCGTCCAAGCAGGTCCGTTTTATCGGCTCCATCCTCGACTCCGAAGAGTCTACTGCCTACCTACTTCCTGCTTCTTGGCCTTGTCGACTGCGGTGAACGCTGTTTGATCTCATAGGAGGGTCAAGGCCAGAGACATTCAGGTTGCCTTGGGACACATGGCGTCCACTACGTTCGTGACTCCGTGGGCACGGTTGCGTCTCAGGCCGTTCCAGTCTTGGTTCCTTTCCGTCTTCGACCCCTTGACGGACTCCCCAAACAGATGGCTCTCCGTACCAAGGCCCGTGACCACTTCCCTCATGTGGTGGCTAGATGCCCGAAACGTTTGCGTCAGTATGCCCTTCACCCAGCCTCAGCCTCAAATGACCCTGACGACGGATGCGTCGATGGAGGGCTGGGGCGCTCATCTCCTGGACTTGTGTGTGAGAGAAAGATGGTCTCAACAGGAGTCTACTCTCCACATCAATGCACTGGAGATGTTGGCTGTGGAGAAGGCACTGAAGGCTTTCAAATCCAGCATCACCAGCAAGGTGGTCTTGCTCAGAACGGACAACACAACCGTGATGTACTATGTCAACAAGCAAGGAGGCAACAAGTCCAGAACTCTCTTGGACATTACGCTGAGGATCTGGGACTGGTGCATCCACAGAGACATCCTTCTCCAGGCGATTCACCTGCCAGGCGATGAGAACACTCTAGCAGATCAACTCAGCAGGGCTTCCTCAACCTGCCACGAATGGAGGCTTCATCCGGAGACGGTTTGCGACCTGTTTTGTCGGTGGGGAACCCCCCAGATCGACCTGTTTGCGTCAGCCTCCAACAGCCATTGCCCCCAGTTCTGTTCCCGAATGCGACACGAGAGATCCCTCGTAGACGCATTTGCCTTCGATTGGTCCGGGGAGACGATCTACGCTTTCCCCCCATTCCCACTGCTGACCAGAGTGGTCTCCAAGATGTTGAGGGACCGCGTTGATGCAATCCTCATCACGCCATGGTGGCCGAGACAGCCATGGTTTCCGCTGCTGCTTCGCCGATCCAACAACGAGTTCCTCCGACTGGAACCACGGCCGGACCTTCTGACCCTCCAAGACGGGAGAGTCCGACACCCCGACACCGACTCATTGCCGATGGTGGCATGGAGGCTCTGGCGCTGACATCGCTTCCACTGTCGGTACAGAGGGTGATCCGTGCTGCGCACAAGCCTGCAACCCAGAGGTCCTATGCCTCCAAGTGGAGAAGGTTCCTTCACTTCCTTGGTGAAAGGGAGCTGTCTCCGCACTGCATTACGGTACCGGTGGTGCTGGAGTTTTTGATGTCGTTGGTGGATGCGGGGCTATGCCTCACATCCATCAAATGTTATTTGTCTGCTATTTGTTCACACTTTCAGTATGATGGTTTGCCTTCTTTTTTCAGGGACCCTCTTGTGAAAAACTTTTTAAAAGGTTGCAATAACCTCCACCCCCAGGTTTCGGTCCCTGCCCCGGCTTGGAGCTTGGAGGTTGTTCTGTCTGCTCTCCAATCCAAGCCCTTTGAACCCTTGGCCACAACTGACCTAAGACTATTGAGTTGGAAGACCGCCTTCCTTGTGGCCATCACTTCTGCCCGCCGGGCAGGGGAACTGTGTGCCTTGCAGAGGGATGAGCCCTTCCTCCGGTTCCACAAGGACAAGGTGGTACTCCGCACTGATATCACCTTCCTCCCTAAGGTGGTTTCCTTCTTCCACATGTGCCAGGACATTGTGTTACCGACTTTGGCTTCGAACCCGTCCACTCCAGATGAGCGCAGCTTACACATGCTGCACGTTCGGAGAGCTTTGGCTTTCTACTTGGACAGGACAACGGGTTCCAGCCGTTCCGAAAGACTTTTTCAGTGCTATTCGGAACCAAGGAAAGGTCTGCCGGCCCAAAGACTATCGAAATGGGTAGCAAACACCATCCATCTCTGTTATGAATTGTCGGGCAGACCAACGCCGGTCAGGGTGCGCTCGCATGCGACCAGAGCGGTCGCAGCATCCTCTGCCTTCCTGGCTGGGATCTATTAGTGCAAGGGTAGGCAACCTGCGGCCCGTGGGCCGGATGTGGCCCGGCAAGGCCTTGGGACCGGCCCCCGCCCAGTCCTGCCACCGATTGCCGCCGGAGCCTTTGGCCTCTTGTGTGAGGGCGTGGGGCCTTTGGCTATCAGGAGGAGGCGGGCAAGGGGGGGCAAGCGGCAGGCAAGGGGGGCAAGCGGCGGGCAAGGGGGGCAATTGTCTATAGAAGCCTCCGAAACATGCATTTATATTAACATTTTAAAAAAAATCAGCAAAAGTGTCGTCCATTTGAAAATTTTGTCCTACATTTGCCCCGGTTTATTTATTTATTTAAATTTGAAAAAAAATAAATATTTAATTATTTAATTTTTGGCTTCGGCTCCCCAGTTGTCTGAGGGACAGCAACCCGGGCCCCGGCTCAAAAAGCTTGCCTACCCCTGCTTTAGTGGATGTTTGCAAGGCTGCTGTCTGGTACCAGCCACTGACTTTTATAAAACACTATAGGCTGGACACCAGGGCCATACGGGACGCAGCTTTTGGGAGGGCTGTGTTGGTTTCTGGATTGCACTGACTGCATTACTGGTGTTGACTGTGTCATGTGTTGTACACATTGCTTGTGTTTACATTGACCTAATGATGTTTTCTATTTCAGTAGGATTGGTCTTGCGTGACCCTACGTTTCCCTCTCAGGCTCTTCAATGTTATTGCTGTCCTGATTGGTTTGTACTATTCCAATGGGGTTTGGTCTTGCATGGCCTTATATTCCCTCCTCAGGTTCTGCAATGCTTGTGTGCTTTGAGGTGTTCGTAAACAAACAAGACTGACTCCTTTATGGTTCAAGGTGTTTTATTGTTATAATAAATATGTCTTTGGTTTACCATAGCTTTGGTCTCTGGACACTCCCTCCTCCGTTTACCTAAGCTTGTCAGTCTAAACCAGTGCTTCTCAATTATTTTCTGTCATGCCCCCCTGGGAAGAAGAAAACATTTCGCGCCCCCCGCGTGACTGTAAATAGTATCATTTGTCTATAAAATTGTTATAAGTACACCTTTGCATAACAGAGCCTCGCGCCCCCCCTGGGGGGCCCGCCCCACTATTTGAGAAGTACTGGTCTAAACCCATTTGTATGAATCGCAGAGACCACGAAGAAGAAGGAAAAGTTACTCACCTGTAACAGTATTTCTTCGAGCGGTCATCTGCGAATACATACAAATCCCGCCCATCCTCCCCTTGGTGTCCTGCTCACTTTGGCTCTGTCTTATATCACCTACTTGGCGGAAAAAATTTGGAATTGGAGAAAAGAGCGGGAACCGGGGCTTTATAGGAGGGGGGCGGGGTTACCGCCAAAAAATTTCTATATGTTGCAAAGTGTACTTTGCCCAGTGATTCTAGAAGTATCCGAACAGCACTGCGCAGGCGCAGTGAAACCCATTTGTATGAATTCGCAGATGACCACTCGAAGAAATACTGTTACAGGTGAGTAACCTGTCCATACGACCTCCCTATATTTTATTAGTCTCTTCAATATTAATAACTAATTCACTATGTCCAAGGTCTAATTCATGGAGTTTCGTTGCCACTATTCCATTTGGTGTATTCCCCTTGCTCAGATGGAAGCTGAGCAAACAAAACAGATTGAAATTAAGGTGCCACTGGGAGATCCACAAGAACTAAATATTTAAGTTCAGGCTAGAGGATTCACTGAATAAACAAAATGAAGCTTACTAATTCAATAGTAAAAAGGCGGTATTTACAGATGGAACACAAGAACTGAAAAATAGATATTATTGTTGTTGTTAGCTGCTTGAGTTCAACTCATGGGGATCCTGTGAATGAGACACCTCAAAGTCTCCCTATCTTTTACTTCCCTGCTAAGGTCTCTCTGATTGAGTCTATCCATCTGGCATACAGTCTTCCTCTCTTTCTACTGCCCTCTACCTTCCCCAGCATCATTGTCTTTTCTAATCAGTACTGCCTTCTCATGATGTGGCCAAAGTATGACAGCCTCAATTTAGTCATCTTAGGCAGGTTACAGACCGCCCATTTGGGGCGGGCTGTACTCGCTCCTTTCCCCGCTGTATCGGGGCCTCAGCTGCCAGAACGATCCGCCGCTTTTCAGGCTGCGGGGAAGCGGCAAAAGGCCCCTTCCCTGCAGCCTGGAAAGGGGTGTCCTTGGGGCTTTAAGCCCCAAGGACACCCTGCGGCGGCGGGGAGGAGGAGAAAGGGGCCGCTTGGCCCCTTTCTCCCTTGCTTTGCTGGGCGCAGCCGTCTGGAGGCTACGCCCAGCGACGCAAAGCGGTGCCGCAAACCAGTGCTGCAAACCTGGTCTGCGCAAAGGGCGCACTAAGCGGACCAATGACGTCACGTGTGCGCCGCCCCGTATAGAGGCGGCGCAGTCATGACGTTGTCATGGCGGCCCCCATGTGGAAGGGGAGCCGCCATTTTGTACGGACTCAGTCCATACTAGGGTTAGGGGGGTGCGTCTGTAACCCGCCATAGCTTCCAGGGAGAATTCATGCTTGATTTGTCTAGGACCTAGTTGTTTGTCTTTTTGGCCATCCATGGTATTCTCAGTATTCTTTTAAAGCACCACATCTTAAATTAATTAATTTTCTTCCTGCCTGCTTTCTTCATTGTGCAGCTCTCACATCCGTACATGGTAATTGAGGATACGATAGCTTGGAAACTTTAGTGTTCAGTTGCATATCTTTACACTTTAGGATTTTGTCTAGTTCTTGCATAGCCGCTCTTCTCATTCCTAATCTTGCTCTGAGTTTTTGACAGCAGTCTCCGTTCTGATCAAAGTTTGATTCAAGGTATAGGAAATCTTTAACTATTTTTGTTTCCTCATTTTTTAGCTTGATTGTATGTAAATCCCCTGTGTATTTTTGTTTTCTTTATATTTAACATTATGCCTGCCTTTGCACTTTTCTCTTTATTTTTCTTTAGTGATTGTTCTAAGTCTGTGATGTTTTCCACTAGTCGTATGGGGTTGTCTGGATATCTTAGATCGATGATGTGCATTCCTCCTATCTTCATTCCACTTCCTTCAGTGTCTAACCTGCTCTATGTATATTTTCTGCATAGAAGTTGAACAGAAAGGGTGATAAAATGCAGCCTTGCCTGACCCCATTACCAATTGGGAACCATTCTGTTTCTTTGTCTTCTGTTCTTACAGTAGCCTTTTATTTAAGTACAGATTCTTCATCAGGACTATCAGATGTAATGGCACTTTCATTTCCTTAAGAGCATTCCACAGCTTTTCATGATCTATACAGTCAAAGGCCTAGTTATAGTCTATAAAGCACATGCTGATTTTTTACCTAAAATTCTTTGGCTCGCTCCATTATCCATATGTTTGTCATGTGAGCCCTAGTGCTTTTTCTTTCCTGACCCCCGCTTGGACATCCACGATTTCTCTCTTCATATATGATTGGAATCTATGCTGCAGAATTTTGAAGCAAAGTTTTGCTTGCACGTGAGATTAGAACTATGGTCCTATAGTTACTGCAATCTTTTCTGCCTCCTTTTTTGTGAATGAGAATCTATATTCATTGTTTCCAGTCTGTTTGCCACTGTTTTGTTTTCCATATTTCTTGGCCTATTTTGGTTGATTCTGTTTGTATGGTTTGAAGCCGTTCAACTGCGGTATTGTCTGTCCTGGTGATTTATTTTTTCCAGTTTCTCTGAGTGCCGCTTCCCAGCTGTTTTCCAAAATTTGGGGTTCACCTTCACATGTTTCTTGATTCCATGTGATATATAATAAAGAAGACTGTCCTACCTCAACACTAACTCTAACAAATTTTGACTGGCTCTAACTGCATCAATTTTAATATGTTAAAGGTCGTACAATTAGTACGATAAGAATAGCTTACACTGAATCTACAAACTTGTCTCATAATCTAAGTCCAAATTTCAATCGACAAATCCCAGTCACCCATGACTCTGTGTTCTGCCACTCCTCACCCTGATTCTAACATGGAGGGTAGGGTTTCAGTCTCAACAGACAACTTGTCAGATCTCAATGCCAAATGTTTCATTTTTATAAAACTAATCATCAATGTTACATTGGTACTGATGTGTGTGTGTGTAAAATATACACAAATATTTTCTATTACAGTGCTAGAAATTTAAATTTGTATCTCTAACATATTTACATATTTTAATTAACATGAAATTAATCACTTACCTAGGAGCATGAATAGTAATGACTCCAAAATTTGCTCTACCATTTTCATCTGTTTTAAGAAGCAGATTTGAAGGAGTCATCTGTGAATAAAAATGTATTTTTTTCTTAATAGTAAAGAGGCATGAGTAACAGTCACTGAAAAACAGGCTTTTCATTTAATTTATATTTTCTCACATTAGATGTTTTGCCTATCTAGCCTATGTACACTGAACTGATAAATTTGTAATTTTCCACTTTTTTCTCCTGAAGCTAAATTGATAATGTTGGTTCTATCAGAAGAGCATATTCAAATAGACTAAAGGCTGACTGTTGGATAGACTTGGTAAATCTTGTATTCCCTCTCTTACAGTATCTCTTCAGTAATCCTAGTATATAGCTTGCAAAACAGTAGGAGATATTTTTATATCTTGAAAATGTATACAGGTACTTTGGTCATCCTCAGATTGTTATTAATCTAGCCACACAAGAACTGTGTTTCATATATGAAAAAGGTAAAGGTTTCCCATTGACATGAATGTTTGGTCATAACTGACTGTAAGGGGCGGTGCTCATCTGTTACTAAACTGAAGAGCCAGCGTTGTCTGAAAACGACTCCGTGATCATGTGGCCAGAATGACTGCACAGAATGCTGTTACCTTCCTACAGAACAAAGTGGTTCTTGCTTTCGAACTGCTAGATTAGCAGAAGATGTAAGATTATATAATAAGATTCCAGAGTCTTTAAAAAGATGAAATATAAATTGAATTAAAACTATTTAAAATTATTCATTATTTAAAAATATGCTCTACTTCCAGACACAAAAGCTCTTCATCTTTACTTAGAAAAGTACTCTACTTTAAACTCCAGTACACCCTGCTCATGATCATTCTCTCCCATCTGAAAGTATCCTGCTGCCTCAAAATAACCTGTTTTTCTCCCTTGTATGCTTGAAACTGCCTCTCAAAATGTTTGATGATGCTCCATGAAGAAAATATTTATTATTATTTAATATTTATTTTATTTATTTATATCCAGCCTTTCCTGATATTGGGACTCAAGGTGGCTAATAAATTTTGAACAATACAAGTTAAAAACAACATAAAAGCATTAAAACATGTGGAAAATGTGACTATGTAACACATGCAGAATCCCTATTCTCAGATTTGTCTTTCAACTGATCAAGAACACCTCTGTCTTGTCTGGATTAAGTTTCAATTTGTTTGCAGTCATCCAGTCCATTAAAGCTGCAAGTCACCAGTTTAACAGAGGAACAGCTTCCTTGGAATTAGGTGGAATAGAGGATAAAGCTGGGTATTGTTAGCATACTGGTGACACCTGACCCCAAACTCGGGTCATCCTTTCTCAGCAGGTTCATGCAGCTCCACCCTTTCAGAGTGCCTCTCCAAGAAAGAGCAGAACCTCTGCAGAACTGTACCTCCAAGCCCCAATCCAGAGAGGTGACTCAGAAGACGCTGAGTGGTCCAGCAGAACCAACAGGGACACATTGCCCCAGTCCAGTTACCTCCACAGGCCATCCATCAAGGTGAGCAAAGCTATTTCTCCATAACCAGTAGGGAAGGGGCATAATGAAGTATTTTGTGAGGCAATTTCAAGTCCTTCAAGACCCATCTTTCCATGAGGACTTCAGCAAATAACAAAACAAAACAAACCCCTTGTTCTCAAACTCTTGTTTCCTTATTCCCAACCTCTACTATAACTAAGTCTTATATAATGTCAGTCTCATAATTTCTTCCCTGATTATCCCCTGCCTTGATTTGCCTTCTTCTGTTTTTCCTGTGTAAAAACTTAGACTGAAAATTAGAGGAGCAAGTATCTATCCTACTGTAAAGAATCAAACTGATAGCACCATATATACATTGTTCTAATCATTCCATATTTTGAAAAAAAGACAGGTTGTTTACCTGTAACTGTAGTTCTTCGTGTGGTCATCTGTGAATTCACACAAATGGGTTATTCTGTACCACATAGTAAAGCTCAGAAACTTCTGGAATCACTAGGCAAAAAGTTTGCAACTTTTTGGTGGCATCTCCACCCATCCCAATATAACCCCCCCCCCCCTATCAGTCCCATGCTTCTCCAGTTCCATAAAGTACACCACACAGCAGTGACAGAGTGAATTAGTAATGAGGAGGACACAACTGAGGGGAGGATGGGTGGGATTTGTGTGAATTCGCAGATGACCATTCGAAGAACTACAGTTACAGATAAGCAATCTGTCCTTTTTCTTCATGGTCTCTGCGAATCACACAAATGAGTTAGACTGAGAAGCTTTGGTCAGTGGAGGAGGGAGTATCATGAAACAGATATAAAGCAAATTTTGGAGTACCATATATACTCGACTATAAGTCAAGAAATTTTTGCCCCAAAACAGTTTCCAGAATCCTGGGTAGACTTATGCAAGAGGCAATAGGTCTTTGACCAACCTTCTCCCCAGCTGGGCTGCCTCTGCAAGGGGCAGCCAAGTTGGGGAGAGCCCGGGAAGGACGTGTGTTCGCCCTGGAGTCTCTCCTTTGCTGGGCTGCCTCTGCAGAGGAAGCCCAGCGAGGGACAGGCTTCCCAGGGCGAGCCTTCACCCTGGAGACCTCTCCTTCGCTGGGCTCCTTCCTCAGAGGAAGCCCAGCGAGGGACAGGCTTCCCAGGGCGAGCCTTTGTCCTGGAGACCTCTCCTTCGTTGGACTGCCTCCTCAGAGAAAGCCCAGTGAAGGAAAGGCTTCCCAGGGCGAGCCTTTGCCCTGGAGATCTCTCCTTCGTTGGGCTGCCTCCTCAGAGAAAGCCCAGCGAAGGAAAGGCTTCCCAGGGCGAGTCTTCGCCCTGGAGACCGCTCCCTCGCTGGGCTGCCTCTGTGGGGGAAAGCCTAGCTGGGGACAGGCTTGCAAGGGTGCGCGTTCACCAGCAGCCTCTCCCCCGCTGGAGTCCCCCTTAAGTCGGACCCTCAACTTATCGACGGGTCATATAAAAACCCACATTTTGGCCCCTAAAGTTGACCTCAACTTATACATGAGGTCGACTTATACATGAGTATATATGGTATTTAATATTCATGCTCCTAGGTAAGTGATTAATTTCATGTTAATTAAAACAGGCAGAAACAGAGAGTCCACACTTCAGTTCCAAGTAGCATACAATCTATCGGAATGTCTCGAAATCAAAGTCCTTTGTATGTAAAAGGCTAGGGCATCCAGCGCATGCAAGCGCCACTTGGTATCAGAAGTCGGGTTCAATGCCAGGGTAGGCAACACAATGTCCTGTTCCACATGGAAGGATGACACTTGGGGAGAAAGGATATGTCGGCCCGGAGCATGACCTTGTCTTTATGAGAAAAAAGTAGGGCTGGTCAGCCTGTACAGCACAAATCTCACTCTCACGTCAAGCTGAGGTGATGGCCACCAGGAAGGCAGTTTTCCAAGTTAGGAGTCTAAGATCTGTAGTGACCATGGGTTCAAAGGGCTTCCCCAATAGGAAGGCAAGGACTAGTTCGAGGCTCCAAGATAGTGTCAGTATCGATGCAGGAGGATGAAGGCTTGTGAAGCCTTTGAAGAACTTTTTGACGCATTGATCCTAAAAGAAGGAGGGTTTTCCATCGAACTGATAATGGGAGCAGATGGCAGCCAGATAACACTTTAGAGTTGAAAAACTCAGTCCTGCGTCAGCCAGGGACATCAAAAAGTCCAAAACAACTGAAATTGTAACATCAGATGGTGAAAGACCTCTGGTGGTAAGGAAGTCTTGGAATTTTCTCTATTTGAAGGAGTAAGACCTGATGGTTGAGGGATTTTGAGCCGCTAGGATGACCGTATGTACCAAAGCTGATAAGAGTTTCTAAGGATGGATCCTCCATGCAACCAGTGGAAGCATGTCCATGTCTGACCCAACCGCCGTGGAGGGTCAGGAGGTCCGGGCGGGGTGGCAGTTGGACGAATTGTCTCTGGGCCAGATGAAGTAGTGATGCAAAACATGGCTGCCTGGGCCACCACGGGGTTAATAAGATGGCGTTCAAGCTGTCAGTCTTCATTTTTGCAATGACTCTTGTGATCAGAGGGAAGGGGGAAAGTTGTAGAGGAACTTTCCCGACCATTGAAAAATGAACACACCTCCTCAGTCTCCTCAGACGTTTGCAGACTGAATCCTGGAGCAGAATTGTCGGCACTGATTGTTCAGGTGCGTGGCAAAGAGGTCGATGTCCAGTGTTTCACATTTGGAGAAAAGGCTCCATACCGTGTTGGGCCTGACAACCTGCTGAGCTGGTCTGCTACTGTAGGTAGTTTTGATTCCCCTGGGAGATGGATGGACTGCAACTATATTCCTCTGAGTATGCACCAGTCCCAAATGCAGAGTAATTTCCAGTAGGTCCGGGGACAGGGTTCCTCCTTGCTCCATTACCGTGGTGCTGTTTGCCATAAGGAGAACTGTCTGCCCTGTAAGCAAAATCTCAAAGGCCTTGAGAGCTTTCCAGCACATTGATGTGGAGAGTTCTCTCGATGAGGGACCACTTGTTTTCTACAGTCATGTTTAAAGTGTGAGCTCCCCTCCCTTCCAGGGAGGCATCTGTCGTGAGACTTGTCTGTGGTTGAGGAGGGAGAAACGGCATCCCTACACATACAGTGTTGGGATCGAGCCATCACTGAAGTGTCCTGGTGACTGGTCTTGGTATCGATAGCTATTTGTCAGGATGGTCAGCACCAGGGTCGAAGAACGAAAATAGCCAGGTTTAAAAAGGACACATCCTGAGACGTGCATGCAGGGCGACATAACTGGTGGAGGCCATGTGTGCCACAGCCACTTGGGCAGTTCAAGCTGTGATCCTTCTGTGAGTCAAACAGTCTCTGCCCACCTTGGAGAGAGCTTGGAACCTGTCTGGGGGCAGGTATGCTAGGGACCTTTTGGAATCTAGCATGGCCCTGATGAACTTGGTGTCAAGCCCGTTTGCTTGGTGTCAGGTGGGATTTCTCCAGATTGACTAAGAAATCGAGTGAGTCCAGCAAAGACAGGGCAAAATCGATATAATCAGACAGTTCCTCTCGGGACGGGGCTGCAAAGAGCCAGTCATCGAGGTAAGGGAAGATGACAATGCCTCATTGCCAAAGATAAACTGTTACTGGAGTCATACTTTTGGTGAAGATTCTCGGTGCCATGGAGAGACGAAAGGGGAACATTCTGAACCGGAAAGCATTGGACCAGACAGCGAATGCTAAGAACCTTCTGTGGTCTTGCCTGATTCTTATATAGAAATATGCATCCTTTAGATCCAGAATGGCAAACCAGTGGTCCCTGTGTATCAACAGCAAAATAGAAGAAAGAGTTACCATACGGAACCGACTATGACACATGTAGAAATTCAAGTGTCTTAAATCCAAGATGCGTTGAAGGCCGCCATCTGTTTTAGGCACCAAAAATAACAGGAGAAAAAGCAGCTACAGGCCCGAGCAGAGTCAACGCCTTTTTGCAACAGAGAGCACACTTCATCGAGTAGGATGTCTAAGGGGGTGGTGGAGGAAATCCCAGCTCCAGTGGGTGGGAGCACTTTGAACTCTAGGGCATAGCCCCTACAGACAATGGTAAGAACTCAAGAGTCAGAAGTCACCATGGCCCATGAGTTAGAAAAAGGGCCAAGTTTATCCCCAAAGGGGGTCAAGATGGAATGCATTCTATCCCATCAGTTTTTTTTTTTTTTTGCTTAATCTGAGCCCTTTTCGCAGAATCCCTGACAGTACCGCTGCTGGGAAGGCTATCACTGCCCAGATGAAGAAGATGACTGGGATGGGTATCTTCGGTGCCCTTGGTCTTGAGCAGGGTATTGAAGTTCCTGTTGCTGGAAGGAACAGTATGGGTACTGATAATACCTCTCAATGAGAATAAGAAGATCACTGGCCTCCATACTGGCGCCTCAAATTGCCCCTATAAGTGGAAGGAGACATACCATGACGCCTCACAGCCACTCTCATTTTACACTAAAAATTCAGCTTTTCATCGGTATCTTTGCTGAATAGTCTGGTATCATCAAATGACATGTTTTCAATAAGAGTCTTGCTTTGTAGTGTCAAGTTAGAGGACCGCAGCCTGGCATGGCACCGAAGTGCAATCGATCCCAAGAAAACCTTGGCTGAACAATTCATCCATCGAGTGTCGGGCCGAGTTAATCTGTTGGGCTCCCAGCGCGTGGGCCTCTGAGTGTAAAGCCAGACTGACAATTCACTTGTCATCGGGAATTTCATCAATGATGGATAGCATCCTCTCCCAGAATAATTTGCAACCTTAAGGTCAAGCACAGCGGCCACATAGAGCTTTTTTCCTATTCTGTCCAGTTTCTTACCCTCCTTATCTGTTGGGGAGGAGGATGTTTTTAGAGTAAAGGACTGCTGGGCCCCTGCGACAACTGCGGAATTCGGATGTGGGTGTTTAAGGAGTCAGGATGCTGAGGATGGTGTAATCTAGTACAAATTGTCTATTTTCTTTGATGTCGACGGGATAGTGGCTGGAGTTTGCCAAGATCGTTGAGTGATCTTTTGCATGGAAGGTAGAAAGACAATTGAAGGTGGTGTCTGGATCTTCCCATGTATACCTTGCTCAATAGGGTCCAATGAATCTTTGTCAGTATGGTTAAACTCGATACTGAGAGTGTTTGACATCTGTATGACCTGTTCTGTAAAGGTTTTGACATCGTCGGTCAGCGCCACGCTCTCGTGGACCACCAAGGCCTTCCTCACAGACTGCTTAGATCAGTGGTTCCCAACCTGGGGGTCGGGACCCCTTTGGGTCAAACGACCCTTTGACAAGGGTCGCCTAAGACCATCGGAAAACATAGTGCAAGGGAAGCTCTCTCTCTTTCTCCCCCCATTCCCTATCCCTCCTCCTCCTCAGCCCACCCTTTCGCCATTCTCTTCTTCCTTCTCTGTCCCTCCTCCCATCCCTCCTTTTTGAACTACCATCCCTTCCTGAGGAGGAGCCTTCTCCTCCTCCTTCCCCACTTCTCCTTCTTCTTTCCTCACCCCTTCCCTCTTTTTAAACTACCTTCCCCATATTTGAATCATAGAATCGTAGAGTTGGAAGAGACCACTAGGGCCATCCAGTCCAACCCCCCTGCCATGCAGGAAATCCAAATCAAAGCATCCCTGACAGATGGCCATCCAGCCTCTGTTTAAAGACCTCCAAGGAAGGAGACTCTATCACCCTCCGAGGGAGTGCATTCCACTGTTGAACAGCCCTTACTGTCAGGAAGTTCTTCCTAATGTTGAGGTGGAATCTCTTTTCCTGTAGCTTGCATCCATTGTTCCGGGTTCTGTTATCTGGAACAGAAGAAAACAAGCTTGTTCCCTCCTCAATATGACATCCCTTCAAATATTTAAACAGGGCTATTATATCACCTCTTAACCTTCTTTTCTCCAGGCTAAACATCCCCATCTCCCTAAGTCGTTCATGATAGGGCATGGTTTCCAGACCCTTCACCATTTTTGTCGCCCTCCTTTGGACACGGTCCAGTTTCTCAATGTCCTTTCTGAATTGTGGCGCCCAGAACTGGACACAATATTCTAGGTGGGGCCTGACCAAAGCAGAATCCACTGGCACTATTACTTCTCTTGATCTAGACACTATACCAGGGGTAGGAAACTGCGGCCCGTGGGCCGGATGCGGCCCGGCAAGGCCTTGGGACCGGCCCCAGCCCGGTCCTGCTGCCAATTGCCGGCGGAGCCTTTGGCCTATCAGGAGGAGGGGGGCAAGGGGGGGCAAGCGGCAGGCAAGGGGAGCAAGCGGCGGGCAAGGGGGGCAATTGTCTATAGAAGCCTCCAAAACATGCATTTATATTAACATTTTTTAAAAAATCAGCAAATTTTTTAGCATGTCCTCCATATTTTTTTTTTAAAAGTGTCCTCCATTTGAATTTTTGTTCTACAAGTTGAAAAATGCAAGCTCACATTTAGAAAGTGTATACATTGCGCGTATCAGATATTTACCTAACAGTAGCAAAATTACAGTTATGAAGTAGCAGCAAAAATAATTTTATGGTTGGGGTCACCACAACATGAGGAACTGTATTAAAGGGTCGTGGCATTAGGAAGGTTGGGAACCACTGGCTTAGATGAAGAAGACCAGGATGATCCCGGTGAGGTATCAGAATGGGCCCGAGGAAGGGGATGCTCATGTAGAGATCCATGGTGAACAGTACTGGTGGAGGCTTGGTGGGTGTAGTGACCCTGGCAGCAGGTTTGCGTCACGCCAGAGAAGGAGAGTGATGCATGCCTGAGGAGTTCTTGCAGAGTTTATTAATATCTACTGGTGTGTAATAACAATCAGTCTCATCATCATAAACCAGGTCTGGAAATTCTTCAAAGGTGGGGTCATCATAAACTTGAGCAACCACATCGTGGTGGGGCTTGTAATGGACTTCAGCCGTCACTTCAACTCGATGTCCATGGCAAGCTGCAGTTTGGTCCAATGGCGGATGGCTGAAGTAGGCATCGAGACTCGAGGGTCAGGTTCCCAAATCTCACAGACTCCGAGCCGAGATTGGGCTGCACCAACTGGAGCTCCGGAAAAGGTTCCCTGGACAGGAGAACCAGTGGTTCAGATCAATGAGGTGTCAGGGTCCACATGGACTTGAGTGGGGTCAGAGCCCTAGGATGCCAAGGGGGACGCTTAGGTTTATCAGACTTTTCTCCCACAGGAGAAGCCAAACGGCAACTCTTGGAGGAGTGTTCAGGTGACTTTTCCCTCCTCAAGGGAGAGGTCTCCTTAGCATGGTGTTTGCACTTTGAAGAGTGTTTAGTTAGAGACGTGGGATCTCAGTCAGACATTTCCCGGTCAGATTTTTCCCTCTCAGATTTCTGCCCATGCCTGAACAACTTGTTCTTAGGCGACTTGCCCTTCAGCTTGGGAGAGTGATCCCCAGCAGCAGTGTCATCAGATTTAGATCTCTGGGGGCTCTCTTTAACAGATGAAGCGGCCTCGGCCTTAGAGGTAGAAGCTGGTTGTAGAGCCTGCTGATACAATGCAGCTTTCAGGTGGGAATCCCGATTTTTTCAGGATTGGGGGTCAGCAATTTGCAGAATGGGCAAGAGGAAACATATCTTTCCCTAAGCAGAGTAGGCAAGTATCATAGGGATCTTGGCCTGGGATTTTACCTCCACAAACGGCACGTTTGAATGAAGTAAAGTGGGAGGCCAGGGTGAAACAATGTAATCCATTAAAAGAAGTCCAAGAGTCAACCGATTTGTGTCAATCATCGAGACAAAGTCCAATAGAATGATCAAACAGTCAGAATCAAATTCAACAAGAAGTAATCAATCCAAAATCATTTGGAGAATAGCGATTCCACAAATAGTTCCTTCAAGCTGCTCACACGGTGGATGAAAGGAACTAGAGAGATGCGGGACTGATAATGGGAAGAGTTACCGCCAAAAAGTTGCAAACTAAGTTTTCCCTAGTGATTCCAGAAGTTTCGGAGCTTTACTACGGAGGCGCAGAATAACCCCTTTGTGTGATTTCCAGAGACCACAAAGAAGAACTATAATTCCAAAGTATTTAAGAATGTAAGATATAATGGGGAGTGACAGTCAGATCTGAAGTACCTTTACACTTGTAGGTTTCAAAAGGCTGATTTTGACATTAGGTTCAGAAGATGGGTTATTCCACTCATCACAGACCTGGACTATAAGAGGTTTGTGTAATTCTTTGCCATTAATCACTGACAGAGGCTAGAAACAGAAAAAGAGACTATATGAAATTATGCAATGTGCTAGAAATTTACAGTATTCACTGGCTATGTCATTTACTGCTGACCCACAGAGAATGGCTCAATGAGAAACAACAGATCATAACAGGTATTTTGATATAAATTGTTCCTTTTGTTTCACTGTTACATTTCATGCTAGAAAATATGTTAAGTATTTCATATTACTAAAACTTATTAACTTATAGAAAGAACTGCCAGCATGACATACTTAAGTTAGTATCACATGACATACACTTACTTCTTCCAACGCTGTCCAGTCTACAAGCATCAGTTTGGCTGGAGGTCCTGCCACCAATTTTAATCTCACAAAATGAGAAAATTCACGCCAAGCAAAGCATAACTCTTTGATTCCAGGTGCACATGGCTTAAACCTGATGCCTGTGACACGAAAAGTTTGGGTATCTTCCTACAAAGGATCATATAATAAAGATAAGGAAAGAAAATGCCACTGAATTGTCTTCTCTGTAAAAATGTGATTAAAAAAATACTTCACAGTAAAGACCCGAGAAGAATAAACATGCATCTATTAAAACATACAGAGTTCAAAGTTTTATTTTTATTATGCATCTTTTTGACACTAAAGGAAGGGTGATCTGAGAAGATAAGGAGGCCACTGTTCTCAAAATGGAACTCTTCTTCCAGAAAAAGGGGAAGGGGTTTTCTAAAGGGTTTAGAAAGTTGTCTGGAAGTCAGAGGTAAAATGAACAACATGTTAACATGCAGGAAATGGCAAGTCATGTTGAAAATACCTTCAAGTCCTGCTTTGCATGAATGAATGTGAATGTAGGGTTGGGAGACTTTTGTTTGTAGGCCTGTATGCATAGAGACTTGCACAGGACCCAGAACCCTGATTACAGAGGAACAGTGAATGGAAAACAATCTAGTAAAAGAAAGGCCAATATCACCATGACTATTAGAATAGGACATGCAGAAGAACGGGCAAAAACAGAGCTTGAAAAGACAACAAACAATGGAAGCAAGAGTTGGAAAGAGGAAGAAAGAAAGTGATCATGTGGTAACTTTCCTCTGGGCAAAGATGACATTAATTGCATCTTTTCCACCCTGTGTCTTTTTGAAGGAGTTAAACCTGTTGCATGCCACAGAATTCCTGAGAGAATGTGAGCATATACTCTACTAAACTGACAAAGCATGAGTTACAAAACAGTAACTGAATTCAATACTAAGTAAAGCTGTCTTCATCATCATTACCACACGTTCATCACCCAGAAAGTTGACAAAAGCTGGTGCCACTAGGAAGGCCCTGTGGCACCTGAAAAATGACTGAGTTCTGAGAAACACAGGTTTCTATTTTTTAGTCTTAGCTTCATGTAGCACTGTCTTTACAAAATTAAGTATTTTCTTAGAAAGTTACTATAAGAAATTATTGTTCAAACCACAATATGCTATGTTCTGTAAAACTGACTGTGGACATTGTTCATTATGTTACTAGATCCCCTCTTAATAAGGATCCAAGTGAAAAACATTGCCCTGGTGGCGCAGTGGTTAAATGCCTGTACTGCAGCCATTCACTCAAGACCACAAGGTTGCGAGTTCAAGACCAGCAAAAGGGCCCAAGCTCGACTCAGGCTTGCATCCTTCCGAGGTCGCTAAAATGAATACCCAGACTGTTGGGGGCAAATTAGCTTACTTGCTAATTAGCTTACTTGCTGTTCACCGCTATGATCTTTGGAATAGCGGTATATAAATAAAACAAATTAAATTAAATTATATGTTCCAGCCTCTCCCAAATGGATCAAGGCAGGATCACAGCAGACTTTAAAAAATACAATTAAAATTTGTTTAATTTTAGTTTCAGGAAATTTTTTTGCTACACTTTGCTTCATTATGTGATAATGAAAAATATGCCATCTTCTGTGTTTCCCTATTTGTGTTAATGGAACACTCAAAGCTATATTTGTTGTTCAACTCTGAATATGTTCCTCTTTCATTGTAGATGTAAACAAAAAAAAATACTACTATTAATTTAACTACCATGAAAACAAAAGAGATTAAGCATGGAAATAATTAAATAAATAAATATCCTTACAGTCTCAAAAGTAATTGTCTAAGGCAGTTTTCGCAATGGAGGAACTCCTGAAATAATCAGGAAACCCCTGCATAAAAATTATTATATATACAGTTAAAAAATGTTTCTTTTTGTTTCAAATCTGATCTCTTGCCAAACCTTAGAATTCTTGAAACGTTGGCTGAGAAACCATAATCATCTGAAGCATACATTCTGCATATCTATATGAATGTTAAGAGGTACCGGCACCAGTTTCTTGTCTTGTTGTTTAAAGTAATATGAATCCTCTTGCAGATATAAATACTATATTGTGGGATATTAGGGAATACCTGCCACATAGTTTTCAGTTCTGACCTATCCAGATCATTTCCAGAAATTCCAAAAGAAGTCACACAAGATGATGGTAGGGTCTGAATGTGATTTCCGTGCTGATCTGTAATCATCACCTCTTTAAAAGAACAAGAATTAGAAACTGTGAGAATTCTGAATGTATAACTTATAAAATAAATTAAAGTAATATTGAAAATATAATCTTATAGCAAGGGCTACAATGAACGTCAGAGTTGGGCTCCACACCTTCTTAATATGCTGCTCACTAACCCTGTAGTTTCATTTTAAAAGGCACATGACCCAGAATAAAAACAAAATGTATAGACTCACAGCACAACTTGTGTTAAAGTGAAATGTGGGAGGGTATGAGTGGGGCAGTAGCACTAGGAAATAAGATGTAGGTTCTGATAGATTCAGGGTCCCTACCATTAGAGGCCCACCACCCTGATCTGTACTATAGATTACAGGATTACAACCTACACAGAATATTACACATTCATAGACCTCCTTGACACTTTACAATAACTTATAGATAGCTGCATGGCAACAGCAGAGACAAGATGTCCCTTCCAATTTTACGACACTGTCATGCATATGACCCATATCCAAGGGTAGCCGTGTTGATCCACACTGTTTATAACAGTGGTTCTCAACCTTCCTAATGCTGCAACCCTTTAATACAGTTCCTCATGTTGTGGTGACGCCCAACCATAAAATTGCAGTGTCTCGGTTCCTAAGACCATTGGAAATATGTGTTTTCCGATGGTCTTAGGCAACCCCTGTGAAAGGGTTGTTCGACCGCCAAAGGGGTTGCGACTCACAAGTTGAGAACCGCTGTTTATAAGGTTTTATTTTCAGGCAAATGAGCATAGGATGTCAGCCTTAATTATTAAATCATATCTTATGTGATAGCTATCTAGGCCATTATTATCTAAAATGCCTAGATTCTTGTTAAGCAGGATCTTAGTCAGCAACACAAGCATTCTTTCTTCCTTAGTTACATTTATATACTGCCTTTCCTCCAGTAAGATCCAGGCAGCATACAGAACTTTCCTCTCCTTTTATCCTCCAAACAACCCCATGAGGTACATCAAGCTATGAGAATTGGACCAAGGTCACCCAGTGAACCTCTTGACTCAACAAATCTGGATTTGCTAAGTCCTGACCTGACAGTCTAACCACAAAACCTCAAAATGTAAGATCACAGAATGTTTTAAGTATCCCAGTTTAAAAAAAAAAAAGATTTTGTTAGTAATCCCATTTCAAAGTTTGAGCACATGGAGCTACTGATTCCTTCCAAACAGTTTATTTGTTCTGCTGTACACTGCCTAGTCATACAACACATTTTGAAATAAATACTACTATAATTATCTATAAAAACCTGAGTTTATTTCCAAAAACAATGTGCAACAATACAGATGGTGACAAGTAACAGCAAGCACATATACAACAACAATGTAGAACTGGGTTGAACAGGATGTATATTTAGAGATGACCCAGCTTACACTAACAGTGTAAAAATATAACTTTCACCAAGATCTGAAATACTGACTTTCTATATTCATCAAATTGTGAGCAGACTATGATGATGGCAATTCATCATAAACTATTATATACCAACATTTATCTGAGACTTGCGCAAGTAAGGAATGGTAGCAAGATTTCAACCTGTGCAATTTACAGACCTTACACTGCTATAGCTTACACTCCATTCAGTGTTCCATCAAAGATATTAATAAAAGAGCAGGGTATAATACAATAAATAAATAAATAAATATTCTCCAGGTCTAGGAGTCACAATACAAAAATATTAAGAGTTACACATAGTAATGAATAAGATATTTATTTAGTTCATAAATTAACAAATTTCTGTTCCTTGGATTCTATATAAACTGGGGCTTAATTAAATGGTGACATTTACCTTTCAAAATTTTACAACATAATTTCCAAATCAATATATAGTATGATAGGTATAATAGTGAAAATGTGCACAAAATATTTTATCATTTACCAAAAATATTAAAAATGTGCATATTAAGATAAATGAGTGTGCAAATATGTATTATATACATTTTCAGGAAGATTATCAATACAGAAGGAAATGAAAGATGGAAAACAAGAAAACAAACTTACAGTTTCAATGTTCCCTAATTATAATTACTTACCTATTTCACTTTGTAGTGTTTCACCCATCTGTAATATATTTGATCCTTTTAGTTTGCATTTTATATGTTTCGGATCATCAGCAAGTGGTCTAAAAGAAACAAACATTAAATTCAGAACAAATACTCATTTTAGAGTAATCAGACCAAACTATAAACATTAAATCAAACAATATATCACCTCATTTAAATAATACTAAATATCAAAATATAAAATACAGTGAAATATTTGCTTCACTTCGATATGAAATAATTAGAGCCAGCAGATACCTAGTGGAGGGAATGACAGATTGGATTTACCGTGAAGATTCATTCAGAAATGGCCAGAGGACCAATCCACTACTAATGGATTTCCAGGTCTGCAGGAGTTTTGTTGAATAAAAAAAAAAAAAAAAAAGAAGAAGACATAAAAGGTCTGAGAATTAAAGGACCTGAATATAAATTAAAGGCATTTGCTGATGATTTGGTTATAATTCTGGAAGATCCCAACCAACAAGTAGAAAAACTTTTCAATGTAAAAGAAGAATTTGGCAAGATTTCCGGTTTTAAAATTAACAGGAAAAAAAAAGACTCAAATTATAACCAAAAGTTTAAGCAAAGAAGAAGACAAACAGATAGAAATCTGTACAAATTGTAAAATACAAAGTAAAGTTAAATATCTTGGAATTTGGTTATCTAATAAGAATAAAGACCTCTTTGACAATAATTATAAAGTGTTGTGGAAAGAAATTTAAAAAGACACGGAGAGGTGGCAAAAATTACAATTATCACTATCAGGAAAGATAGAAACTATTAAAATGATGATTTTGCCCAAAATCAATTTTTTTATTTCAAAGTATTTCCATACTAAATAATGAGAAACCATTACAAGAATGGCAAAAAGATATAAAGGAATTCATATGGAATAGTAAGAAACAACGAATTAATTGGAAAATCATGACAAGACAAAAAGAAGAGGGGGTGAAGGTGTTCCTGATTTAAAATTATATTATCAAGCAAGCATATTAACCTGGATAGCTAATTGGATTCTTCTAGATAACACTAAATTACTGGATGTGGAAGGATTTACTAATCGTTTTTGTTGGCATGCCTACATTTGCTTTGTGTCACCACAAGAAGCTTTCATTGGAAGATGGTAAAGGGTAGATAGATGGCTCACGTGATGGAGGGCAAAGAAACAGTGAAGGTGGAATTGTAGAGCAGTGAACGTAAAGTCAGACTGAGAAGATCGGTACTGAGATGGATATCAAGACTGGGACCTGAAGCATTCTCAGTACTGAGGAAGAGATTGAAAGAATCTCTATGGTAGCGGTCTCAATATGATGGTGAGTATAAGTGTTAAGAAGAAGGTCTCTCCCTTCAATATTCCTCATGCTACTCTCAATCAATAAAGGAAGCAGAGGTGTAGGAGGAATCATCCCCATAGCAGTATGTCCTTGAAGACGAATGAGATCTGTCAGTACACTCCCTGTATGATAAGGGGACCAGTCCACTCAAAGATGCAAGAGTTGGTGAGGTGGAGGACGAGGAGTAGAAAAGCAGAAATCCCCAGATGGACAGACAAATATCTGCGATGGCAGTGAAGATAGTACCAGGGGCAATGGAGACATCATAGTAGAAGGCTTCGAAACCAGCAGAAGAATGACCTCAGGATTTGACGTTACTGTCACCAGGATCGCCTTCAGTATCGATTCCACCATTGGTACCAAAGCAAGTGTAATAGACGTTGGTACTGGATGGTGTAGGGCCAGAAGGCACTGACTTCAATGTTGGTATCGGAGTTACTCCAGCCAAAGCCAATGTCAGTGGCTTAGGCTGTTTATGCCTTTTCTTCTCCTTAGGCCTTTCCGTCCCTTCAGGGCAATCAGTGTCATCTGTAGAGGCAGCAGCACACTTCTTTGTTTTGGAGGAGTAAGCTGTCTTGGAGGTCTGACAGACTGAAGGCACCTCCTGGACAGAGAGAGAAGCAGTAGGCAGAATAACTATGCCATGATCAAGACCAAACAGTACTGATGGAACAGAACAGGTAGCTGTCAGAACCGAAAGACCACAATCGGTAGTGATCAGTATCGAAGTGGCCAGCACAGATATTGGAGGTGCAGTTGTTTTCAGAACAGCCTTCAATGTCTTTGGTATTTTCTGAGGTGATGCAACAAAACCGATGACAATGGGCCCTTAGCAACCGCATGATCAGCGACTGACTGACTTTTCCCAACAGTGGATGTTAAGTCTCTGAGCTTGATTTCTCAAGGCCTGAGGTGTAAAGGACTTATAAATCAAGCAGCACTCAATGATGTGATCCTCTCCTAAACAAAAATGGGGAGTATCTGTCCAACAATGAAACTTTTCTACAACAGGTAGAACAAAGCTTAAAAAGAGATGTAGAGGCCATGAAAGGGGGGTGGAGGGATGAAGGGCAGCTAAAAGATCTGATATGGAAGAGGTTTTTTTTTAGAAAGAAACAAAGTATAAAATAAAGAAATAAAATAAACAAAATATAAGAGCAAAATGGTATAAATAGGAGGCTACTCAGCAGATAACAATCAAAGGCGGGGTACAGACTGCCCAGAAGAGGTGCCTCCTCGGCGCCTCTCTCTACTGCACAGCTGTGCCACAGCATATAAATTCTTTCGGACCCCCCCGCGTAAGGCAAATTCCACCTATGCTCAAGCCCCATTATAATGAATGGGGCTTGTATGCACGCAGCAGCTGCGCGCTCCATAGAGTTTACAGCGCAGCTTCCGCGTAAACCGAAAGCCACGTATAGTGCACCCACGTATGGAGTGGCCGCGCTGTATGATGTGAAAACATAGCCATTATGTTCAACAATAAACTTACTTAAAAGTAGGTAACATATAATGTATACCTCACTGAGGATGCAAAAATTTAACTACTTAAATTGTTCAGGTACAAATTACAATAAAAATGTGTCCTTGTCTGCTATAATTAAAAGAAACAGCTATTGAACATTAAAAAAAATCCCTAGGAATAAAGAAGTACAAACCTGACTGTAAAATCACTTTCCAAAGATACATGTTCATCATGAAATGTAACTTGGCAATAGCGGAGATCTTTTACAGACGTTGGCACTTTCACATCAGGTAACATACCATTAAGCAATTGTTCTCTATTAATCTTTGGGGTCCAATTTACCTAGGAAATAAAATATTATCCATAGTATCAGGAGGAATTTAAAGTAACCTCTTCTTCCAATCAGCTCCTTTTGATCTATTAAAGGAGGCCAAAAGACCTCTTTAAAGCCCTTGCTTTAAATTAAGTTAGTGATTGATTTCTAGCACAGATTTCTAATTTAATGTGAACAAATATGTTTACTGGTATCATATTCTAGAAGCACAGAACAATACAGAATCTTTTAAAGTACTTTGGATTCAACAGTCTTAACATCCCTTCAAATATAATCTCTCAGTGTTGAATCCCTTGAAATACCTGAAACACTTTTAAAAGTAAACCTGAACCTTTTACACACCACAGACTATCAGGGAGCCAGGTCATCTCTACAATGTCAGAGTGCTTCTAAGGGTTTCCTCCAAGAGTGATCAAGGTCATGATTTATTTATTTTTAGGCATTCCACCTTTCCACAGCAAGACAAGGCTTCAATAAGATATCTCACAATATCCACCGGAAAATTCCCCAAAACATTCAGGAAGCTACTAGACTTGATGAATTTCCAAGGGCAGACAACTGTAATAGGTCCCCCACACCAGCTGAATGTAACTGCTGTTGTTAATTGAAATTTTAGCATTCATGAGTCTGACATACATTACAGACCACCATGTTCCACCATGATCTTAAAAAAACCCTTCAAACTTCTTCTAAGTTTGGACAGCCCACCTCATCCCAGTGCTATAAATTGCAGAGCAGTCAAGCAAAATACATACTGAGAAAAGGCTGGAAATTAAGAGTAAAGCTTAAGCTTGCTACAGGATTCTGTCTTGGAACTTTATGCATCTATGCCTGTCCTGAAATTTCTGCACGCTAGGGTAAGAGAGCCAGCATGGTGCATTAGTTTGAGTATTGGGCTATGACTCTGCAGACCAAGGTTCAAATACCATCTCAAGAATGTAAAATCACTGGGTGAACTTGGGCTAGCCACACTCTCTCAGCCGCAGAGAAAGGCAATGCAATCCTCTGAAGAAACCTGCTATGAAAATCCCATGATATGTTCACCTTAGGGTCACCATAAGTCGTAAATGACTTGAAAGCACACCACCACCACCACCGTCAATGTAACCTAATCAGCTGTATGTCTTGTATTACTTCCTCTGGAAAGGCCTAGGAATGCAAATTCCTTGGTACATTTACTAAATTGCTTTTGTAAGTATTTCTGCAAGTAATGTAAACTGAGACTCTTCAGTCAGTAATGGAAATAAAGCAACACCGTTTTTACACACACTTTTCTCTCTATCTAATATCGCTCCTTTCCTTTAAACCAGTTTCAATTTCTTGAAAATGCTTACCTTAATCTTTTCGGCCAGAGTTGGAGTTACTATGATCTCTCTTTCCCCCTCATCATACATTTGGAAAATAAGATTTTGCATCATGTCACCTGCAATCCAGTTAATTTCATCCCGGTGCTTGATCTGAATAGCTTTTTCTCCCCCAACACTAAATATATGTAGTTTTGCAACACGGCTACTGGGAAGCATTTTAATAGTCTTCTCCAATGGTGGCACATTTTTACAACTCTAATTATAAAAGTATAAGGATTAAGAACAAATGAAAGTATTAATGAAAAAACTCTTAGCTCACAATATTTAACTAAAGAATTGAAAATACAATCTTATTAACAATTGTGCTTATCAATCTTTACCAGTGTCTTTTTTATTAACAAAAAATTAAGAGTGAGAACCAAAAAAGACAATTTAAATTAGGGCACTGTGTATTCTTTTATTTCACTCCTTGGCATATAATATTTTTAAACTGTTTAAAAACAAAGAGGCTAAACAAAAGGAATCTTGCAGAGGCCCTGTCATCTGAGGAGAGAAAAGCTAATGACTTGCTCTTGAAATGTAAAAATTTAAGAAGTATCCATCACATGTGCTCTGATATTTCTTCAAATCAAGAAGTCAAATCCTTTAAAAATTGTAAATCCAGTTTTTCAAGATTTTATAGGTTTCCAGTTTTTAAACTATCTATATTTGTCACATTCGTAAAGGTCAATTTATTTTCTAGAACCCACTTAATTCATATAAAAATCTATTATTGTCTCATCTGCACTGCGGAAATAGTGCAGTTTGACACCACTTTAACTGCCATGGCTCCATACTATGAAATCCTGGGGTTTGCAGTTTGATGTGGCAGCAGAGCTCTCTGAGAGGGATGGCCAAATATCTCACAAAACTACAAATCCCAGAATTCCACAGGATTAAGCCATGTCAGTTACAGCGGTGTCAAACTGCATTATTTCTGAAGTGCAGATTAGACTCTGTGACAGGCAATGAATCTAGTGCCAGCAACTGTTCACTCACTTGCAACAAATCTATCTGATTCACTTCTACTCTAACTTATCTTTCATTATCCCTGATCATAAAAAGATATTCTATTGAAGCCTGCAGAAATGTACTTCTACAGAACATAAATTGGACAAGCACCAATTGTGAGTAAGGCCAAGCATGGTTCCTTTTCAACTCAAAGGATTTTGCTTCCAAAAAACAACCTTCTTTGACTAAAAAATTGACTGGGTTCCTAGCAACCAGACAGTGCAGTATCCAAATGTTCCACATCTTTAGTTTGAAAAATTAGGGATTGCTTTGAATATGTAGTTTACTTACAGGTATTTCAATCCTTGCTTTAAGTATCTGGTCCTTCTTTATATTCTGTATATGCAGAACTGGTCCTGTTAAGATATTTGATCCTGCACTGCTGCAGTCCACGGCATACACAGGAAGGTCGGGAGCGCCTGAAAACTAATATGATGAAGTTGGGATTAGTTTTCGTTGATGTTGAGAAGGCATTTGACAATGTGAACTGGAACTTTATGTTAGAGGTCTTGACAAGGATGGAAATGGAGACAAAGTTTATATCCTGGATAAGAAGAATTTATGAAAAACAAGCAGCACAATTAATGGCTAATGGAATAGAACAAGTACATTTGATATTAAAAGAGGAACCAGGCAAGGATGCCCACTATCTCCTTTACTTTTTAATTTAGTACTGGAAGTTTGGGCGAATAAAATAAGAAAAGAAGAAGACATAAAAGGACTAAGAATTAAAGGACTTGAATATAAATTAAAGGCATTTGCTGATGATTTGGTTTTAATTCTGGAAGATCCCACCCAACAAGTAAAAAACTTTTCAATATAAAAGAGGAATTTAGCAAGATTTCTGGTTTTAAAATTAACATAAAAAAGACTCAAATTATAACCAAAAGTTTAAGCAAAGAAGACAAACAGACAGAAACCTGTACAAATTGTAAAATACAAAGTAAAGTTAAATATCTTGGAATTTGGTTATCTAATAAGAATAAAGACCTCTTTGACAATAATTATAAAGTGTTGTGGAAAGAAATTTAAAAAGACACGGAGAGGTGGCAAAAATTACAATTATCACTATCAGGAAAGATAGAAACTATTAAAATGATGATTTTGCCCAAAATCAATTTTTTTATTTCAAAGTATTTCCATACTAAATAATGAGAAACCATTACAAGAATGGCAAAAAGATATAAAGGAATTCATATGGAATAGTAAGAAACAACGAATTAATTGGAAAATCATGACAAGACAAAAAGAAGAGGGGGTGAAGGTGTTCCTGATTTAAAATTATATTATCAAGCAAGCATATTAACCTGGATAGCTAATTGGATTCTTCTAGATAACACTAAATTACTGGATGTGGAAGGATTTACTAATCGTTTTGGTTGGCATGCCTACATTTGCTTTGTTAGGAGTCTGGGAGAATTTTAAGAAGAAAACATATACAGGAAACCTCTCTGGGTGTCACCACAAGAAGCTTTCATTGGAAGATGGGAAAAGGTAGATAGATGACTTACATATAAATATCTTCTGAATAAAATCAGCTTGAATAAATATGAAATAAAATCAATAGATGAATTAAACCAACTTGACCCTAAAATTGTTTTTTGTATCTACAGTTAAGAGAAAGGTGGCTGATGGATCAAAAAACTGAAGAATTTGAAGATAGCATGGAAATTGACAAGATTTTTTTTGATCCAAGGAAAGGAACATCAAATTTGTACAAGTATTTAAGGAATAGAGAACAGGAAGATTTGATAACAGATGAAATGATAAAATGGGCCTCAGGCTGTGATAGGATGATTGGACTAGAGAGTTGGAAGTATGGTAGAACCAAAACAAAGAAATTTACAAAGGCACAGGGATTGAAGGAGAACTATTTTAAAATGGAGCACAGGTGGTATTTAACTCCTAGTAGGATTGAAAAGATCTACAAAACAAACTCTAATGAATGCTGGAAGTGTCAAGAAAAAGGAGGTACATGGTTTCATATGTGGTGGCGATGCCCCAAACTAAAGGCCTGTTGGAGGAAGGTACACATTATGATAGAAAAAATATTGAACATAAAATATGAGCTTAGACAGGAAATGTATTTACTTAATATGTTGAACAAGATTCCACCTCAAATAAGAAAAAAATAATGACGGAAAACTACAGCCAGCTCTTTTTATACACAGATTTTTTATACACGGATTCAAGCATCCACGGTTTGAAAATGTTCGAAAAAAGGATAAATTTCAAATATCAAACCTTGATTTTTCAATTTTTTATAAGGAACACCATTTTGCTATGCCATTATATTTAATGGGACTTGAGCATCCACAAATTTTGTTATTCATGGGAGATCTTGGAACCAAACCCCAGCGTTTAACAAGGGTCCACTGCAATATGTTGAAGCATAATAGCATTTATTTATTTATTCGACCCTGTCTTTCCATTAAACAACTAAAGTACCCAGGGTGGCTGACATACAAGTAAAACCAATTTAAATAGTAAAAACTATTAAAATTATTTTCACAATTAAACCACTTTAGAAGGAAAGAATAAAAATATGTATAGTCTGCCCTTGCCATATGCGCAGGATCCATTTTGGACTCCCCTGTGTAAGGAAAATTTCATGTATGCTGGAATCCCTTTTATTTGAATGGTGGCGCACTTAACAATTCTGAAGGAAGTGTCTTTCAAATCTGGGAGCAAAAGAGAAGAAAGGTCTCTCTTGCCTGCCAGTTATGTGGGCCTCTGCAGGTAGTAGCATTTTCAAGAAACCCTCATCTGGCCATAATGAGATGAGCAATCCCTGAGACAATACCATGTACAGATGCAAGTGCAGGACAGTGACAAAAGCAGATAAGAAGAAAATCAATTCATTTGAGATGTGGTGAAGAGTGCTGAGGTTACCATGGACAGCCAAAAAGACAAACAAATGGGTCCTTGAGCAGGTCGAGCTTGAAATTTCCCTGGAAGCCAAGATAATCAAACTGAAGATGTCATACTTTGGACACATCATGAGAAGGCACGACTCATTAGAAAAAATAATAATGCTAGGAAAGGTGGAGGGAAGCAGAAAGAACAAGACTGCATGCTAGATGGATAGACTCTATTAGGGAGGTCGTGGTTATGAATTTATAGGACCTAAGCAAAGCAGTGGAGGACAGAGAATCTTGGAGATGTCTCATCCACAGCTGCCACGAGTCGGGACTGACTCACAGGTGGTTAACAACAATAAAACAAATCTTAACAAACTGATGTCATATTATTAAAGAAAAGTAACAGAAGGCATTGATCTACCTTGCAATGGACAATTAGTTTGGGCTGTGCTGTTAGGTTTCCTACTTCATCCAGCACTTCAACATGAAATGGAAATGCTGTTCCATTCTCAATCTTCAAGATATCAGAATCTGGCTTGACTTTTAATTGCCGAGGGGGACCTGTTCAGTTTAGAAATTGGACATTAGTTTCTTGATTATTTTGAAAATTCAAACAACTACAAAGATAGCAATGAAAACCTAAAGAAACACAACATTTTAAAAGGGTTACACAACAAAGTATAAAAAGAATTTCTTATGTCTTTACTTCAGATACCAAATATAACAATTCGAGTCCAAAACACACTGAAGAAATAATCCAGTTTGAGACCACTTTAACTTCTCTGGCTCAGTGCTAGGGAATCCTGGGAATTGTAGTTTGTGCTACCAGAGCTCTCTGACAGAGAAGGCTAAATGTCCCACAAAACTACACTTCCCAGAATTCTTTAGTATTGAGCCAGGGGGGTCGGAATGGATCCCCCACGTAATGCATGGGTCCACTGCACTGTTTTTTAAAAATAATATTCACACATTTATGATACTCTTTCCAGGAAATACTTTCATAGCATTCAAACACTTTTCTCATACCTGGGAGAAGTTTAATTTTCAAAAGCTGGGATTCTTCCTTCAGTCCAGGAAGACTGATCTTCAAAGTAAAGTTCTATCAAAATGTAATAATGTCAAAGGTTAATTGTGAATAATGATCACTGCATTAGATATTAGTTTTTGGGGTGAAAACGATTTCTTAAACAAAGAGTAAAATGATTTAGAAGTTTTCTCTTCTAAAAAAGGACTTTACAAGTTCAGGTTTATTTATTTACCTGCATGGCATTTATCTGAATATCCTCAATTACAAAACTGTGATTTCTGAAAAACACTTACCCACTAATACAATCATTAGTGTATGATAGTTTATCAACTACTACAATACTATTATTAATAATCAGCAAAGAATTTATTGAATTGAGTAGGTACACAGTTGATTTCAAATGCATCATTAAATACATCAAATATTTTTAAAGAATAACCTGTTACAATATTTTATACAAAGACTGCATACAGTGGGCCCTTCATATTGGCAGGGTGGCAATCTGCAGACTTGACAGACCACAGATCATCATGCCCCATATTACTCAATGGCAGTGTGTGCACATTATCGCCACTGAATAATATGGGGTGCAACCGTCTGAAGTTTTTGCCACCCACGGGGGAGGGGGGTTGGAACCAGATGGGAAGAGTCCATTGTATATACAATCACACACTTATAATAAAAAATAAGGTATCATTTCCATAATGGAACACATTCAACTCACCTTTCCCTGCAAACTGCTCACAAGGCCTCTAGCAGTTATTCCTTTAACAGTACAATTTGGTCTTCTTTCTACTTCTTCATATTGTAATGTTAAACCACTATAAAATTAAAAGTCAAATTAATTTAAGAATTTATCTGATCACCTTTAAACTACAACAGAAAGATATACAAAGTGTTTTATGAAACAAGATGCCCATGAGGATACAGGAAAGGACAGGATGATCATCTGTAACTGTGATTCTTCAAAAAACAAACAAACCATAGAATGATAGAATTTTAAAGTTGGAAGTGACCATGAAGAACATATAGTCCAACTAAACATCCAGCTGAAGTGCTCTTGAAAGATGCTCTGTTTAAAGACTTCACTGAGACAATTTATTTCACTGTCAAACAAGTCTTAGAATAAAAAAAGTTCTTCCTAATGTTTAGGTGGAACTTCTTTTGTAATTTGAATCTACTGGCAAAAAACAAGCTGGATCCATCTTCTACATTCCTTCACGTATTGAAAGATGAATATGATGTCACCTTTCATTCTTCCCTTTTCCAAGCTAAATTAATCCAGCTTCCTAAGACATTCCAAATAAGTCTTGGTTTCCAGACCTTTGATCAACTTAGGTCACTCTCCTCTGGACATATTTCAGCTTGTCAATATCCTTCTTGAACTGTGGTACCCAGAACTGGACACAGTATTCCAGATGAGTCTGACGAAGGCAGAATAGAGTGGCACTGACACTTCCCTAAGTTGGAACACTATACTCCTGTTGATGCAGCCCAGAATTGCATTGTCTTTTTTGGTTGTTGCATCACACTGTTGAGTCACGTTTAGTTTATGGTCAACTAAGACCCCTAAATCCTTTACTGCTTGAAAGTACTGCTTTCAAGCCAGGTGTCACTCATCCTATATGTGTGGATTCCATTCTCCCTGCCTAGACGTAGCATTTATCTCTGTTGAAATTAATTTTGTTAGTTTTGGCTCAGTTCTCCAATCTGTCAAGATCATTTTGAATCCTGTCTTTTGAAATATCAGCTACCTCTTCCCATGATTTGCTGTCATCTGCAATTTTTATAAGCATGCCTTTTTTCCATCATCAAAGTCATTTAAACAAATGTTCAACAAAACCAGACGTAGGGCAGATCCATGAGGCATTACTAGTCACTTCCCTTCAGGATGAAGAACAACCATTGGTGAGTACTCTCTTGGTTCAACTCTGTTAACTAATTACAGATCCACCTAACTGTAACACTGTCTAGCCCACTGTTCAAAAGGTTGCATGCAATAATATTATGGAGGATGTTGTCAAAAAACCTTACTGAAATCAAGATATATTAAACTCACAGCATTCCCGTGATCTACCAGTTTTTAACCTCTATCAAAAAAGAGAGATAACATTAGTTGGCACGACTTGTTTTTGAGAAACCCTTGGGTCTGTGTAAGGCAGTGCATACATAGTGAGAATTGTGGTCATTACTAAGTGTGCACAGACTGACTTTACTTATCTCTTCTAGAACCTTTCTTGGTATTGATGTCAAGTTGACTGGTCAGTAGTCACTTGGGTCATCATTTCTACCCTTTTTTAAGATGGGGACATTTCAGAAGAACAGGTTACTTACCCGTAACTGTGGTTCTTCTAGTGGGCCATCTGTGCCCTCAAATAAGTGGGTTGTGTGACTGTGCAGAGTCCCAAACAGAAAGTTCTAGAGCTAGTACCTTGGCATGGACATCCTACACCCTCCCATCTATCAAGCAAGTCAGAGCCCACCAAGCTACCCTCTGCTCAGCTTCAAAGTTCGTCATGTAGCCATATACGGCCTTTGAAAGGTTGCATCTCCCCATATGAACCTGTCACAGTTTTAAGATCATCAGGGGAAGGCTTCCTCTTGGTCCTGCCACCATCACAGGCTCACTTGGAGAGAACATGAGAGAGAGCCTTCTCAGTGGCTGCCCCCACCCCCTGGAACTCCTTTCCACGGGAGGCTATGCTGGCTCCCTCTCTTTCCTTTTGCTGGCAAGCAAAAACATTCTTATTTAAGCAAGCTTTTAATGCTTAAGCAAGCAGTGTTTTTAATACAGATGTATGTTTTATGTTTTTAACTTCTCTATGAGTTTTAATCAATTTTATAGTGTTTTAAAGTGATGATTTTAAATTGGGTTTAAGTTTTTTGTAAACGTTTTCAGTTTGTTGTTGTGGAAGCTACCTGGGAGAAAGGTGACATACAAAAAAAGTTGAATTAAAAAATACAGACATGAGAGCAGGGAGGTAGAGCAGGTATGTGTGAGGGCACAGATGAAGGCCCACTCTTGTAGCTATGCATGGCTAGAGTGCGAGCCCAGAGTTGCCTCTACATAATCGATACTTCTTGTCGGTTCCAAAATGGATTTCTCTGAATTCATGTTTAGACCTTGTCCTTCTGCAACAAGGCACTGATTTCTTCTAACAGTGTCTGGGAAGGCAGGATGTGGTGAAATATGCCAATGGGTAGAATATTTGAAACCTCTATGGCAGTGATGTCCAAACTCTGGCCCTCCAGGTGTTTGAACTTCAGCTCTCAGAAGCCTCAGCCATCTGAGATTCTGGGAGCTGAAGTCCAAAACACCTGGAGGGCCAGAGTTTGGATGTCACTGCTCTATGGCATAGCCTGGACAGATGACGGTACATACCCAGATATCTGTGGTGATGTTCCACCAGTTGAAATAGCGGCTGTTTAGTTTTGGAGCCTGAAGAAATAGGGTGTATTGCAAAAGTGTGGTGTATTATAATTGGCTGAAAAGTCGTCTAGAGAGTGGAGTAAAAAGAGCAACTTCACGAAAGAAGACGGCTTCTTTGAAGTCACAGACTGGTATTTTTAATTGTCTGAAGGGATGTTGTTGATGTACTGAGGACTGCTGAGAATATGTCCGGGAAGAACTAACTAGTTAATTATCGCATGAAAAAGAGGACTCAGAAGATTGTTTGCACCAGAGGCATGAATGGGCAATATTGTTACCTCTGGATGCTAATGCTAATACCCATTTTCTTTGCAGTCAACCAAACATTACAAAGGTGGTCCAAGGTTTTGTTAGTTTTTGTATTGAACAGGCCCTTGCCATCAAATGATCTCCCCCCCCCCCCCCCCCTTTGAGTCAAGGGATGCTATTCAGCAGAACAACTGTGAAAGGGAACTTGCTTCAATGGTGGAAGAAATGAAACTGAGGAGAGTATAGCTTGGCTCTGACATGTTTGATAGACAGGAGGGGGTAGGGTGTCCCCACCAAGCTACTCAGCTCTAGAACTTTGTTTGAGACTCTGCAGGCACACAACCCACATGTGTGAGGTAGAGACCTCAAAGAAGTAGTATAATTTCTTTGCTGCCACCAATACCACTGCATACACTTTCCAATGAACAACAGACTGTGTTTGGCTGGACTCACTCCAAGTCTTCCACCATTGTCATTCTAGTCTCTGTCCCACTCGTTTCATCACCAGTTAAAGAACACAAGTCACAGTGAAATATTAAAAATAACAAGCTTTCCTTCAGCAACAACCTGTCCCATATCTTTCCCATCAGTCTTATGTAACCAACAAATTGTAAAGATTTAACAGACAATATCTCCATGTTCACATGTAGATAACTTAATTTATTAAGTAATTATCACCCAGCTGTATCGGTGCATCTTTAAGTGAATTACAGATTCACTGGATTGGGACCTTTCTTTAAAAGCAATCTAAAAACAAAACATAAAACTGACAGTTACCTGGCTTCTAGGACTGGTATAATATCATCTGTCAGATAAGTAGAATGACCAAATTCATCCTGGACATCTAGAGGAATACTGAATGGAAGCCCAACCCTAAATGGAGGATCCAGAAGACCAATTGAAAACTTCTGAGGCTTGCCCTCTGAGGCAGAGAAAAAAAATTATTCACATCTTCAATAAGAAACATTTTTGTACTTATATTTTAGATATATTGATTGTAATTACTACCTTTAAGTAAGTACTTCCTTAATTGTGGAATAAACCATTCTGAATTGGCAAAAGACCAAATACTATTTCTGCTTTTTTATATAAGAGAGACATATTATAACTTTACATTTCTATTTCAGTCACACAAAATGTTTGATGTTGTGACAAAAGAGTTGATTAGTATATCAAAATACACTACTCAGCATTAAGGTTACTGTAGCGAAGCTTGGTCTATTCCTGTAAGCTGAAAACTGGAATTGGATCTGTAGGCATTTCTTTCTCTGTCACAGACACATTGAGGTCCGATGTAGACATATTGATAGCCACTTACTGGTAACAGTTAAATAGGTCACAGGATTGTGCAAATTCTCTAGCCCCCCTTTCCCCCCCTCACATATGAATTCTTTGGATCCCTTAACTGCAAGCACTGCATATCTAGACTGATACTAATTATGATTAATATAACCATTCCTAATGCTTTGCTATGACACCAGTGCTTGGGTAAGTATACACAACCTAGCGCACCTTATGCTAGGTACTGGTAACAAAGGTGCAATGGTGAAAAATAGCTAATACTGTAGGGGGAATTTTTACAAAAGAGGGGAAGGGCTGGGAAGAGAAAATACACAGTATTATGGGCAATTTCTCATCCTCTAGCCAAGTTAGTGTCAACTAGTCTCATGCATTGACTGGTTTGTGTGATTTTGCAGTTTAGGTATTTCTTAGCACCTGTTACTCATATTCGAAATACAAACAATCATATTTGTTTAACAGTGTTGGTCAAAAAACTTGGAACAAAATGTATTAATTACAAATTATAACATCATTTCCTCCCCTTCAATTTCATCCAGGTCATTCTCCAAATCATATATTAAAATGTGTTAGAGAATCACATCAGAATTCTTGATTAAAATTCAGTCACCACTTCTAAATGAACTTCTTCCCCCAAAAGGAAGGCGACTTCCAGTGGCCCAGATTCTGACCTGCCCATGGCCCTTTGAATTAAGAGCATCAGGAATGAGCAATAGGCTATGTGGCTCCCTTTTTATCACCATATTTTTTCTCTCTTGTTTTCCTTATATGGATTTTAAATCCATTATTATGCTGTAACATAAACGAGTTATATACCAATTATAATATTAGATTACAGAGTGTACTGTAGGTTGATAAAAATAGAACATATAGTCTGTCCAGCCCATACGCAGGGATCCGACACCCCCTCCCACGTATGGGGAAAAGAGAGTATGCTCAACCCCATAGAAAATAATGGGATGCGTGCTCACAGCAGAGCGAGTACACGTCCCATTACTTTTGCTGGGGCTTGCCTTCCGCCTAAGTTCAAAGCTGCGGAAGGCAAGCCCGCCTATGCATATGAATAAATAAGGAAAACTTTAAGGCTGTAGATTGAAAGACCACCTGAATGAAGAATAAACATTTCAACTCATTTATAATATGGTCAAGAATGCTTTTGCCTAATTTCAATTAGAAATACAGTTTTTACTGAATCTATCATAGCTAGGTTACATAAGAAAACAACAAGCATTGGATGCTTGGAGTAGAAGCAACCTTACCTATTATATTAAATTTAAAAGTTTTAGATGGAAGAGATCTTCCTGCGTAAGTGTCTGCATTGCTTTCATTCAACACCACTTGAAGTTTCAGCGTGTAGGCTCCAAGTTTATTAATATTTTCTGCATATAATCAGATACAACAAATTAAAATGAAGTAATCAAAATATTAATCTATTTTACAATATATTTAGAGCAAAAGCACTCACCCATTTTTTTGAACCAGAATGGCCATTTACTCCCATGTTGACTGATATGAGAAATGATTTCCTTATTTCCACTAGGGGCTGGGGAAAAAAGGGGGGAGAGAGAACAATTACATAAAAATAGGGGGGAAATCCCTCCAAAAACATAAAGATTCAAGTAAGTAATTCAGTAAACTAATTTACAACACATTAATTTTTTTCTAAGGCTTGGGAGGCAATTAAACAAATTCTTTTTAAAAAAATTGGATCTCTCTTATGATAACGCTTTCATCACTGGTTATTTCTATACATCTTATGAAAAATAGTAAAATATTAAAAGTGACAGTTTTCAATGAAATTCAAAGACTGCCATGTTAGCATGTGTAAGTATGCAAAGGGATCCTATAGCATCTTTGAAACTGAGAGAAATGACAAGTTGCTTACCTGTAATTGTAGTTGTTTGAGTGGTCATCTGCGAATCCATACAAATGGGTTATTCTGCACCTGTGCACAATTTCAGATCCTACTGGAATCGCTAGGGAAGACTTCTGAGTGATAGCTCCGTCCACCCTCTATATAGGCTCAGTGTCTTTCCGCCCTTTCTCAGTTCAAACAGTCTGCCATAAGAGCAGACAAGGAAGAAAGAGTAGGATACGACAGAGGGGAGGATGGGTGGGATTTGTATGGATTCGCAGATGACCACACGAAGAACTACCGTTAACAGGTAAGCAACCTGTCATTCGTCTTTGTGGTCTCTGCGAAGCATACAAATGGGTTAGACTGACAAGCTGAAACTTTCCCGGAGGAGGGCGTGTCCTGGTAATGAAATAAATAGATTATAAAACCAGAAAATAGTGTGAATTTGTGTCATTTAACAGTTGTCAATTAACCTCAGTGAGTTGCAGAAAGAACAGCTCTGCCAAAAGATGCCTCCTGGCGTTGCCTGGTATCAAGTCTGTAATGCTTGATAAAGGTCAGCGGTTGAGACCATACCACAGCCTTGTAAATGTCCTCCAAGGGGATGCCGGAGAGGAAGGCAGAGGAAGTAGCTACCGCCCTGGTTGAATGGGCTCGGATTCGAGCAGGGGGCATCTTCCCAAAAAGTTCATATGAGAGGTGGATAGTGGAGGTCACTCATTTAGAGAAATGTTGAGGGGTGACAGGCAGTCCCAGCTTAGGGATGGAATAGCAGAAAAAAGCTGTCGAGAACGCCTCAAGACTGAAGTCCTGTTGAGATAGAAGGCCAAAGCCCGCCTGACATCAAAAGAGTGGAGTCGACCCTCGGTGTCGGTCGTCGGGTTCGGAGCAAGCGTTGGAAGAACAATGTCTTGGTTGAGATGAAAGAGAGAAACAATCTTATGCAGGGTAGAGATGTCTGGTCTGAGGAGGACTTTGTCCCTAAAAAAATTGAGATAGGGAGAGTCGGTACAGAGGGCAAAGAGTTTGCTGGTCCGATGTGCAGAGATCAGTGAGACCAAAAATGCAGTCTTCCAAATGAGGAGCCTGAGGTCACAGGAAGCAAGGGGTTCGAAGGGAGCCGCAGATAGGGCTGCCAAGACGAGTTGAAGATCTCAAGGGGATGCCAGGGCAGCGATTGGGGGCTTGAGGTTTTTGAGTCCCGTAAAGAATTTTTTCACCAACATTGACAGGCAGCCGGAAAACTGAAAGTGGGCACAGATGGCTGCGAGGTAACATCTCAAGGAAGAGATGGAGAGGCCGGACCCAAAGAGAGAGTTCAGGAACTCGAGGACGATGGGGACATCAACCTCCGAGGAGGATAGCCCTCTGACAATCAGGAATGACAAAAATTTGTTCCGCTTGAGTGAATAGGAATGCTCAGTGGAAGGCTTATGAAAAGCCAAAATGATCTTTTGAACCGGAGCTGAGAAGCAGTTCAGGGTAGAATTCTCCAGGCCACGAGGCAGGGAGTCTTGACATCCAGGTGATGAACCTGACCATTGAGGAGGGTCAGGAGGTCGGGACAGAGAGGCAGCGGCCAGAACTGGTTATTGGAGAGCTGGAGAAGAGGAGCGAGCCACGACTGTCTTGGCCACCACAGGGTGACAAGGATCATATCCGAGCAGTCTGTTCAGAGCTTGGCTATCACCCTTGTGATGAGAGGAAAAGGAGGAAACAGATAGAACATCTTGTCCAACCAGTGGAATAGCAAGGCGACTCCTAATGACTAGTCAGAAGGATTCCTGGAGCAGAACTGGTTGCACTGAAATTTCAGATGAGAGGCAAACAGGTCGATGTCCGGAGTTCCCCAAAGGGAGAACAAATAGCGTACGACATAGGGGTTGAGTTGCCACTCGTACAAGAGTCTGGAGCTCTGCTTAGTTTGTCTGCAAGCACATTCTCCTCCCCTAGAAGGTGAATGGCCTGCAGGATGATGCGGCTGGGGATGCACCAATTCCAAATCTGGAGGGTGAGAGCGAGGAAAGTAGAATATCTGGTACTTCCTTGCATCTTTAAGTAATACATCACTGTTGTGTTGTCGGTGAGGAGCAAGAGTACCTGATCCTGAAGCAAGGTTTCGAATGCCTTGAGAGTTTTCCGGACCGCTAACATCTCTACAGCATTGATGTGATAGCGGAGCTCTGCTGGGGACCATCTCCCGTTGACGGAGAGGTCTTTGCAGTGGGCTCCCCACCTGGAGGTGGAAGCGTCTGTTGTGAGCGTGACCTGGGACTGAGGAGGCAGGAAGAGCATGCCCACTTAGGCGTTCTGTGGGTTAAGTCACCAACAGAGGGAACGAGCCACCCGCCTTGGGATGGTGATCCATCTTTGTGGATGATCATAGGCTGGATTGAAGATGGAGAGAAACCAAGATTGGAAGGGGCGCATGCGGAGCCGAGCCCACAGAGTGACATACGTCGTGCACACCATATATCCCAGCACCACCTGTGCTGTCTTTGCCCAGATGCGTCGTGAGAGGCAAGCCTGAATTGAAGAACTGAAGTTGTCGAACCTGTCTTGGGGAAGATATGGTCTCAACGTCGTGGAATCTTAACATGGCGCCGATGAATTTCACTCTTTGCATGGGACAGAGAGTGGACTTTTTTGGGTTAAGCATGAGTCTCAAGACTCGAAGGAGGGAGAGAGCATAGCTGAGATGTTCTGAGAGCATGAGTCTGTTTGGGGCAACAAATAACCAATCGTCGAGGTACGCAATGACGATGTTTTGCTGGCGGAGGAATGCTGCCACGACTGCCATGCAATTGGTGAACACCTTGGTGCCATGGAGGATCCAAAAGGCAAAACATGGTAGCAAAGGGAGTCGGGACCAACAGAAAAGGCAAGGAGATTTTGGTTGTCCTCTCGGATGCTAATATGGAAATAAGCATCCCGAAGGTCCACAGTGGCAAACCAATCTGAGTCCTGTAATAGGGGCAAGATGGAAGTGAGAGTCACCATACAGAAACGCTTATAACAGATGAAAGAGTTCAAATAATGGAGATCTAGTATAGGGCAAAGGCTTCCATTAGGTTTGGTGACAATGAAATATCTGGAGAAAAAACAGTGATGGATTTGAGAGGGGGCACAGTTTTGATGGCCCCTTTAGTGCACAGAGAGCGCACTTTGTCGAGAAGGGTGTCTGAAGGGAGAGTGGAAACAAAGTTACACCTTGGGGGGAGGATGTTGAACCTCAAGGTGTAGCCCCTCCAGACAATTTTGAGCACCCAAGAGTCAGACATTATGGTGGCTCAAGAGTGGTAAAAATGGGCCAGACAGTTCCCAAAGGGGGGCAAGGGGGCAAAGTGCGCTGGAAAACTTCAGAAGCACCTCTTGCCTTGGTTAGGATCCTTCTTTTGGAAGGGATAATTATATTTAGATTTTGATTGACGTTTTCCCGAGGGAGGCTGTTGTTGCTGGGGAAAATGCTGTTGTTGAAAGTCAGGAGGCTGATTGGGCCTACCATGGTTGGAGGGGTAGGAAGGTCTCTGCCATCCCGAATGGTGTTGGTATGGGTGGGGAGACCGAGAAGTTGAAGAAGATGACATATTGTATTTATGGCCTGTGTTTCTCATCTTGTTTTTGAATTCCAGCTTCTCGTCAGTGTGTTTGTGAAATGGACCGAAGCATCAAAAGGGAGTTCCTCAATAGCCAATCTGGCCTGGGGTGTCAGGTCGGAAGATCTCAGCCAGGCATGGCAATGCAGGGCCATGGCTCCAGAGAGTTGCCTGGCGGCGCAATCAACTGAGTGTCTGGCTGAAGTGATCTGTTGTGCGGCCAGAGAGTGTCTCTTGGCATGGATGGTGAGGGCCAGTTCTTTCATTTCCTATGAAAGGTTGTCATACAGAGGGATAGCACGTTTCCACAAATGTTGCTGATATGCTGCCATGCAAGCCACATAATTAGCAACTTTGAGGTCCAGTATGGCCGAAGCGTAAGATTTTCAAGCCTGAGGCCTGTTACAGACAGGCCAAAATAAAGCTGCTTCGAGTCACTTTGGAGGTATGGTATTTCAATGATGCATGCGTCCTAAGAGTCCAAAAGCTGCACCAAAGCTGCACTCCAGTCCTTAGAACTGGCATGTGGCTTTGGTGCGGCTTTTGGACTCTTAGGACGCATGCATCATTGAAATACCATACCTCCAAAGTGACTCGAAGCAGCTTTATTTTGGCCTGTCTGTAACAGGCCATAGAATCAAGCTTGCGGCCCTCCATGTCATTTGGAGTTGAGGCTGCTTTAGGAGTGAAGCGGAGCTGGGAAGCTTCAACAATAGACGAGTAGGGACGGGGGTGCTCGAAGAGCCAGGAGTCATCCGAGCGGGTGATCCTGTACAAATTGTTCAGTTTCTTCGAAAGCGACTGTAAAGAGGAAGGAACAGTCCAGGAACGTTTGACAATTTTCGATATTGAGGGCAGGAACGGGATCAAAGGGGGCGTTCACTGACGGGGTCGAGCGCCTCGGCATCAGTGTGGAGGACCTTTTCATGGAAGGCTTTGCCCATCCGGATGACTTGCTCTGAGAAGGATTTGACATTGTCAGAAGGGGAGGCTGCCTCAGGAACTGTGAGGGCCTCACTTTGATGAACATGAGAAAAATCGGACTCTGAATAGTCAGCAGATTCAGAAGAGATGTCGGCCTTGAATGAAGCAGAGAGGACCGAGGCAGTGGGAGCACAGTTGAGACCAGAGGCTTCTGGGGTGGTGGAAGGCACGGTTGGTCAGTGCAGGTCACAGGGGAGGCAGGATGGGATCGAGGGGGCTCAAACATAGTGGAGGCCATCTAGGAAGGGAGCCAAGGTTCTTCAGTATCGAGGCTCTGTACAAATCGTCCAGCTCGAACTTCTGAAGGGTCGAGAGGAATAGTAGGTGCTTGTCTGGTCATAAAAAATGAGGTCTCTATCAGTAGGTTCTGGGAGATCATAAGAAAGTTCCTCATCAAGGTCTTCATCAAATTAGATGCCTTCCAACATCTGAGAGATGTGATCCACAGGGATGCACTGGGCAATTGTCAGGACTGGGTTGGGGAGCCGGCAGGGAGAAGCTTCAAGCTCCATATCAGAAAGCTGATACGGTTGAGGGAGTTCCTGTAGGACAGGGAGAGACTCGGCAAAGTTTGTTTGGTACGGGACCGACGGTCGGCATCCAAAGATGTTGAAGGGCAAAACTTTTTTCCTTATGATGGGAAGAGTCCTTGCCCTTATCCTTACAAGATCTGTGTGCTTCTTTTCCGATTTGGAGCCATCTCAAGATTTCTTCCGCTTAGGGGAGGACATTTGTCCAGACCCGTTATCCTCAGTCAACTTGCGCTTCTCCACGACGGGAGATTGTGGAACCTCAGTGGAAGGTATGCCCTCAGCGGAAGGAGTCTTGGCAGTGACCTTAAAAGTTGAAGGTATGCCCTTGACAGTAGGAGCCTTGGCAGTGACCTTAGACAGAGCGTAAGGCCTCAAGATTTGTGCATACAGCAAGGAGCGGAGGCGCATCTCCCTGTTCTTCCTGGCCTGTGGGGTGAAGGCCTTGCAATGAGGGCATGCTGAGACACTGTGACCCTCTCTCAAGCAAAGGAGGCACATAGAGTGACCGTCCTGGCTGGGAATCTTTACTCTGCACTCAGTGCACCTTTTGAAGGAGTGCAAGGACATCGTCAAGCCGAGGGATGAGACAAGAGAGTAGTCAAACAAGCCAAGGGAATATTGTTAATCAGAGTCTAAAACCAGTCCAAATCACTATCCAAAAGAGAAGTGAAGAGCAAAAGGGTGGTCAAAAGCGAAGGAGTGAATTCCAAGCGAGGTTCCTATGCTGCTCACTTGGCGGGTGGGAAGACACTGAGCCTATATAGAGGGTGGGCAGAGCTGCCGCCAAAAGGTCTTCCCTAGCAATTCCTGTAGGATCTGAAATTGCTGCGCAGGCTCAGAATGACCCATTTGTATGCTTCGCAGAGACCACAAAGAAGAAGGTTGTTGCATAACCTTTTGTAGTCTAGGTCTGAAGAAATAAGCCCATTCTAAGAAACATACTACAAACTTCTTTCTCTCAGTTTCAAAATTGCTACAAGATTCTTTTGCCTACAGCTTTCAATAGAAGAGAGGAAAATATAACATGGTGCTAAAATCTCCAAAGGCCGTGATCAGAGGAAATCAGACATTTAAGAACAGGTTGTTTACCTGTAACTGTGGTTCTTCAAGTGGTCGTCTGTGTCCTCACACAAATGGGTTTGCACCCACGTAGAGAACACCTGCAGAATATTCTAGCACTGAGTAGCTTGGCAGGAATAACATGCCCTACCATCTACCGTGAATGTTTCAGCCCACCAAGCTAGAGTTCAATATCGAGGGCCTTGGACATCCTCAAGACAATATCCGAGAGGGGCTGCATGTCTTCAGGAGGCGATGAAGCTCCCAAGTCTTCCACATGCCCAATGGAGAAGAGTGCAGTGGAGAGGGGAATGCAGATGTCATAGTCGTCTGAGTTGTCAGTAGTCGCTTGTCCCTGAGTCATATCAAAAGAGGAAGTGGTGGTCAATGCTGCTCATGCAGCAGAAACAGGAAGCTGCAGAGCCTGAGAGACCAGTGGAACAGGAAGAACACTTGGTATTGGTGTTGACACGGCTGATGTACCAATATACTGAAGGAACAGATGTTGATGTCATTACAGTGGTAAAAGATACTAGTGGCATTGAATCAATCGTGAAGAAGACAAGGTAGCAGTCATGCAAGGGGCCAATGATGGAGGATGCTAGGAAGGTACAGGTGAATTGCAGAAAAGGTGAAGGAAATGAACCTTCTTGATACTGAGGCAGGGATGGTGAGCAGTGTCGAGGGGAGCCTCATCTCTGTCTGACACTTTGTTATGGGGATTGACTTCACTCCCGATGTGGAAACGATGATAAGGTGTAGGGTCCCTTTGTTTATCTCCATCCCGACAGGAAGGAGAGTAGGAAAGGTTGGATGCAGGCATTCTCTCCATAAATCCTTGTGCTGATATTGATTGAGGTATGACACCAATATGTACATCCCTATAAAATCATCCCTGTAACAATAACCTGAGACTGAAGAAGCATAAGAATGCTCCCTCACAAAGGAGGACCTCTCCTGATGGTATTGATATGACAGATGCCTTGATATCAGAGACAGAGTGAGAAGAGCTGTTTCCATTGGGATATGTCATTCTACGCCAGTGTCTAATGGAGTATGTGGATGAGTGGTGGTGGTGGTGAGTTGAGAAGGTATGCCCAAGGGAGATGGCACAGCTACTTGGGAGAAAGGAGCTGATGATGCCAACAGTACTGCAGTATTGTAAGTCTAGTCAGAACTGCTTCAATGCTGGAAAGTTTGGAGTTTTTCTTCTTGTACTTCATTACTGAAACATCTGAATCACAGTGAGGATTAGTGTCCCTCCTGTGAAGACTGTCTCTTATGACTAGATTTGGTAGCTTTTTGCCAGAGTCTTGAGAAGGCAGGGTCAATAAACAATACGGACTCAGCTTGTGTGGTGCTTGATACTGATGTCACTTCCATGGCAGGGACCAAAGGGGTCACTGACACTGAAGTGGATTTAGCTTTCCTTGGCTTTGAAATAGGAATTGTAGCCAAAGATGTAGGCTTGCTGGAAACCATGTCATCAGAGACTATCAATGACTGCTTCCAGCAGCGAACCTTGAGACACGCAGCTCTGTTCTTGAGGATCTAGGATATAAATCCCCTGCAGATGTCACAGTGCTCCACAATATGTCCTTCCCCCAAGGCAAAAAAGACATTCGGAGTGCAAGTCAGAGAGATAAACTTTCTGAGTGCAAGAAGAACATTTAAAGATAGATAATAAAGCTACAGTAACAAAGGAAAGAACAATAGGCAAAAGAGAGGAGGGAAGGTAAAGCAACAAACAAAAGTCCTTTTTTTTAAAAAAATAGACAGTGGTAAGAGAAAGTGAAAGAATAAAAGAGAAATGTAGGAGAAAATAAGTAAAAGGGGAAAATTACTGAGCACTAGAGCACTCAGAGGAGACTGGTTCTGATAGCAGATGAAAAGAAACGGAGTAGATGATAGTTTAGCAGGCTGGAACATGCATAGCAGATGGAGGGAATGGGGTATCCCCACTAAGCTACTCAACTCTAGAATATTCTGTAGGTGTTCTCTGCAGAGGTGCAAACCCATTTGTGTGAAGCACAGAAACCACAAAGAAGAAACAGTTACATACTTAATTATAAATATATTGTCTGACGAGGATCAAAGAAAATCAACTCATTGCAAATGTGTTGTTAGAGGAGAATTCTACAGATACCAAAGACTGCTAAAAAAAAACAAATAAATCGGTCCTTGAGCAAATCAAGCCTGAACTCTCCCTAGTCGCCCAGATTACTAAACTGAGACTGTTGCACTTTGGACATATCATGAGAAAACATGAATCACTAGAAAAGACAATAATGCTTGGTAAGGTAGAAGGCAGTAGGAAAAGAGGAAGACAGTATTACAGATGGATGGACTCAATCAAGGAAGCCATGTCCCTGAATCTGCAAGACCTGAACAGGGCTGTTGATGACAAGGTGACTTGGAAGTCTCTCATTAATAGGGTCACCATAAGTCGAAGCTGACTTGATGGAGGTTAACAACAAGAGGCAGGAAAAATGAAATGCACAAATGTAGCTTTGCTGAATTCTGGCTTGACAACAATATATGTGAAAAGGATCTAGGGATCTTAGTAGACCACAAGCTAAACTGATTTAATAGTGCAACAAAAAATAGTGGTCAAAAAAGTCAACACAATTCTATCCTGAATCAACAACAGTTTAGTGTCAAGTTTAAGGGAAGTAATAGTACAAATTTTGCTTTGATCTGATCTCATATGGAATACTGTGCACAATTCTTTGGATCATAGGTCAAGAAGGATATTTTCAAGCTGAATTTGCGTCTGAAGATAGGTAAAAGGTCTACAAACAAAGCACTATGATGCATGCCAAAAGAATAGTGGGTATATTTAGCTTGGAGGATGGAAGATTGGAAAGTGATATGATTGTCGTGTATTGTTGTGTGCCTTCAAGTCATATCTGACTTATGGAGACCCTATCATGGGGTTTTCTGGCGCTGAAAGAGTATGACTTCCCTAAGGTCATCCAGTGGGTTTCCAAGGCCAAGTGGGGAATTAAATCCTGGTCTACAAAGTTGTAATCCAACACTCATAGAATCATAGAATCATAGAATCACAGAGTTGGAAGAGACCACTAGGGCCATCCAGTCCAACCCCCTGCCATGCAGGAAATCCAAATCAAAGCATTCCTGACAGATGGCCATCCAGCTTCTGTTTAAAGACCTCCAAGGAAGGAGACTCTATCACCCTCCGAGGGAGTGCATTCCATTGTCGAACAGCCCTAACTGTCAGGAAGTTCCTCCTAATGTTCAGGTGGAATCTCTTTTCCTGCAGCTTGCATCCATTGTTCCGGGTCCTGTTCTCTGGAGCAGCAGAAAACAAGCTTGCTCCCTCTTCAATATGACATCCCTTCAAATATTTAAACAGGGCGATCATATCACCTCTTAACCTTCTTTTCTCCAGGCTAAACATCCCCAGCTCCCTAAGTCGTTCCTCATAGGGCATGGTTTCCAGACCTTTCACCATTTTTGTCGCCCTCCTTTGGACACGCTCCAGTTTCTCAATGTCCTTTCTGAACTGTGGCACCCAGAACTGGACACAATATTCTAGGTGGGGCCTGACCAGAGCAGAATACAGTGGCACTATTACTTCTCTTGACACTATACTTCTATTGATGCAGCCTAAAATAGCATTGGCCTTTTTAGCTGCCGCATCACACTGTTCACTCATGTTCAACTTGTGGTCTACTTGGACTCCTAGATCCCTTTCACACGTAGTTTCATTCAGCCAGGTGTCACCCATCCTATATCTGTGCATTTTATTTTTCCACCCTAAGTGCAATACCTTACATTTCTCCGTGTTGAATTTCATTTTGTTAGCTTTGGCCCAGCTTTCTAGTCTATTCAGGTCATTTTGAATCTTGATCCTGTCCTCTGGGGTATTAGCTATTCCCCCTAATTTGGTATCATCTGCAAATTTGATAAGTATGCTTCCAATTCTGTCATCCAGGTCATTGATAAAGATGTTGAATAGCACTGGGCCCAGGACAGAGCCCTGTGGGACCCCACTGGTCACTTTTCTCCAGGATGAAAAGGAGCCATTGTTGAGCACCCTTTGGGTTCGGCCGGTCAACCAATTACAGATCCATTTAACAGTTCCTTTGTCTAGCCCACATTTTACAAGCTTGTTTGCAAGAATGTCATGGGGAACTTTGTCAAAGGCCTTACTGAAATCAAGATATACTATATCCACAGCATTCCCTTCATCTACCAAGCTGGTAATTTTATCAAAGAAAGTGATCAGGTTTGTCTGGCATGACTTGTTTCTCTGAAACCCATGTTGACTTTTTGTGATTATGGCATCGCCTTCTAGATGTTCACAGACTCTCTGTTTAATGATCTGCTCCAGAATCTTTCCTAGTACTGATGTCAGACTAACTGGACGATAATTGTTGGGATCCTCTTTTTTCCCCTTTTTGAAGATGGGCACAACGTTTGCCCTCCGCCAGTCTGCTGGGATCTCTCCTGTTTTGCAGGAGTTTTCAAAGATTATTGCCAATGGCTCCGATATTACATTTGCCAGTTCTTTTAATACCCTTGGATGGAGTTCATCTGGTCCCGGAGACTTAAATTCATTTAGATTAATAAGGTGTTCCTCTACTATCTCTTTACTTATTCTGTACTGAAATGCCCCTATCCTGTCCTCTGCTCCATTATCCTCAGGTTGAGCACCCTTTGCCTTTTCTGAGAAGACTGAGGCAAAGAAGGTGTTGAGTAATTCTGCCTTTTCTCTGTCTTCTGTTAGCATCTTGCCATCTTCTCCACGCAGTGGCCCTACCGTTTCCTTCTTCTTCCTTTTGCTGCGGACATATCCAAAAAAGCCCTTTTTATTGTTCTTAACCTCTCTAGCAAGCCTGAGTTCATTCTGTGCTTTAGCTTTTCTGACTTTACCCCTACACATGCCTGCTATTTCTTTGAATTCCTTTTTTGTGATTTCCCCCTTTTTCCATTTCTTATACATGTTCCGTTTCAAACTTAGCTCGGTTGAAAGTTCCTTAGTCATCCATCCTGGTTTCTTGAGACACCTCCCGTTTTTCTTTCTCACTGGAACTGTTTGAAATTGTGCCTTCAGTATCTCCCTTTTGAGAAAGTCCCATCCGTCCTGAACTCCTTTATCTTTTAGTATTTCTGACCATGGAATTGCCCTCAATACTTCTCTAAGTTTACTGAAATCCGCTCTCCTAAAGTCTAGGATGCGTGTCTGACTATGCCTGGCTTCTCCTTTCCACTGTATTACAAACTCCAGGAGAACATGGTCACTTCCACCTAATGATCCCACCACTTGCACCCCATTAACCAAGTCAAACCACTATACCACACTGGCTCATTTTGACATAGTAGCATCTTTAAATATTTGAAGGAATATCATGTAGAAGATGGAGCAAGTTTGTATTCTACTGCTCCTAATACTAGGACATGTGTAATGACTGGGCCCTCCAGTCATTTGGGGACTTCCCCTGAACCACAAAGGGTTAATCTGGGGAGAGGTACATGCTAATGAGAGCTGACATCACATGCTAATGAGCAGCTACATCATAGCTGACATAAGGCTTACCTGGCCAATCAGCAGTGCCAGAGCAGCCTTTTCAAGAAGGTTCCAGGAGAGGACTTTAAATACCCTGTAGGACCATGCTTTCTTTGTTCTCTATCTTTGTGTTTGTTTTGGGGAGCCAGCTGTGTGCTTGCCCTGAGGCAGGCAGGAGGAATGCAGGTGGAGTTGGCAAGGAGCCAGCTCCCTGCATCCAGAAACTCAACACGAACTGCAAATCCCATCACTGTGTGAGTAGCTAGGAAATGTGTTAGTTAGTGCGTCTAGGTTTTGTTATGTTTATCTAATAGCTTGCCTGAAATGAACATCTTTGTAAAAGTGTTTTCTGACCTGCAAGGCAAGGAGGCTTTGCATGAGTGATATCTCCTATTCTATTCTATTTCTTTAAAAATAAATATCTTTCTTTTAAAAGTATCTGCTGTCTCTCTCTGCTCCTGTACACGTGTCTTAGCTCGGTTGCGAATTGCTCAAGTTAGCAAGGAAAGGAAACTAGATCTCTCCCTAGCAAGTCCCAGTGTGTGCTTAGGGAAACGTAGTGCATTGAGATTCACTGGGTGGTGGCAGCGAAGAATAGGACCTCAAGGGGTCTCATCCAGCTTGGCAGGGAGTGGGAATGGAGAACTAGGAGATCCTAGAGGGGAAAGTGTGAAGGGGACGCCCTGGGAGTAAGAGCCACGCACAGGCTGGTTGCTCCAGGGATCACCCCCAGATCACCACATGGTTGGCAGCGGTGGTTTTCGGACTTTTGGAAGTATCGCTTGCTAGACAAGGGTGTTTTTCGCTTTGGGAGCTATAGTTGCAGCTAGGTACTTTGAAGAGAGGTTGGATTCTTGGACTCTTTCTATTTTTCTCACTCTCTTCTTCTTTCCCTGCCTGGGGGCGGGAAAAGAAAACACTGTGCTGGATTTCTTCTGTTTCTGTCTCTCTCTCACTCTCTTTTACCTGCCTGGGGGCGGGAAAAGGCAACTCTGTGCTGTTTCACTGTGTGGGTCTGCTCTGGTGTGAGGAAAAGGGGGGTAGCATTCCTTTTCAAACAGAGAGAAGGCTTGAGTTTTTTCTTTCCTCGTCTCCTTGGGAGGAGAAGAGAGGGAAAGGATCTGTGGACTCTTGGAGGCACAAGGTTGGGGACCTGTTGCCTGTGTGTGTGTTTGAGCTGTTTGCTGTTAGGAGGGAAAGAAATTGCAAAGTCCCCCAGATCACCACAACATGAATCAATGGATCCATATTACAAAAAAAGAGATTTCTTTTAAAACATTAGGAAGAAGTTTATTCCAGTAAGAGCTGTATAACTGTGGATGAGACTACGGTATGTCAGGAGATGGTGGACTTTCATTCACTTCATGTTTTTAAACAGAATTTGGATGGCCATATCTCAGGAGTGCTTTAGTTCTGGATTCTTGCATAGTAATGTGTCGAACTATGGGTTTTTGTAGCCCCATACAACTCTAATATTCTATGAATTCATACACTTTTCATCATTTTCCACATTAAACCATGACCTTGTGACTTTAACACATCTCAAGAGCAAGGAAATACATAATTTTTTTTTAAAAAAAAATCAGGACTATAAATCTTTAGTGCATTCACTGGAATACAATTTTAAAGCATATTAATGAAATTTGGAAATAAGCTAGGAAAAAATTATTTGCATTCTTACCATGCAAGATAACCTTTAATTCCACAAGCAATTTCTTTGATCCACCATGCCTTGAACCAGGAAGTTTTTGCATAGCCTCTCCCTTTTTATTCAGTATTTCAATTTTTAGTGCACCTTAAAAAAAAAAGCAAAGTTAACAACAAAAAAATTAAAACATTTACAGATCAGTGTATTTTACAATCCAGGTCCAAGCCACTTATTTTTATGCTATTTGTTAATATATATAATTTTTATCCTGCCTTTCTCACAATATGGGATCTAAGGCAGCTTACAGGACAGCTATAACAATTTTAAAGACAAGTTTAAAAAATTAAATCAGTTATCTTACTAAACCACTGATTTAAAACAGTTTTAACACGTTTAATATACAGTAATTAATGTATAAGTACAGCACTCCCTCCCATTAAAAGACCCTTCTCACACAACCAGTTAACAACACAAGGCCTATTGAAATAAATTTTAAAAAAGTATTTGCCTGCCAGGAGAAGATGGTGGGGTTGGGGGGGAAACCAGCCTCCTCTTGAAGAGAATTCCACAATCTGGGAACAATCACCTAGGAAATCCTACCACTGCTTATCGAAACATATGAGACAACAACTGGGCTGTTCTGAGCACCTTTGCCCCCGTGTCATGTTGCCTCTCCCCCAAGATTTATGCATACAGTACAACTGTCTGCATACAAACGGGTATTGAAATAGAATTAAACTATTACAATATTAAAACAATTCACACAATAAAACAATAAAATATAATTTTAAAAGATAAAAGCTCATTAAAACAGTTGTTAAAATGTCACAGCACCCCTAGCCTGTTTTTCAAAACCATTCTGGTCTCCATGAGAAAGGAGTTCCAGAGTACTTGCAGAGCTGGTGTGACTGAGAAAAAGGCTTCTCCTGATCTCAGAGCCCAGGCTAGGTCATACAGATATGATCTGCCAAACAGAACTGTATAGGTCATAACCAGTACTCTGAATTGTGTCCGGAGGCAAACTGGAAGCCAGTGGAGCTATTTTAACAGTGACATTTTATGCCCTTGGTAATCTGCCCCCATTAATAGTCTAGCTGCAACTTTTTGGACCAGCCAAAGTTCCAAACACTCTTGAAAGGCAGCCCCAAATACAGTGCTACACCACTCCAAATGGGAGTGAATAAGGTATGCATCACCATTTCAGATTAAACATTTCAAATAACAGGGACAGTTGGTTAAATGTGCAGAAGCACTAGTGGCCAATGCAGAGACTTGGGTCTCAAGGTTCAAAGCTGAGTCCAGGATTACCCCCAAACTGCAAACCTGTGTCTTCATAGGGAGTATAACCCCACCTAATACAGTCTGAATTTTTATTCCCAGATCTGCCTTCTGAATGACTAAGAACACCTCTGTCTTGTCTAGATTAAGTTTTTTTTTCTTTTGCCCTCATTCAGTCTATTAGATGGCAGACACTGGTGAAGGACTAGGACAGTCTCCTAGGAATGGTGTGGAAAGGAGTAATACACAGTCAGGTGTCACCTGCATATTGATGAGACCATATCCTCAAAACTCTCTGAACATTGTTGCTGTTGTGAAGTCGAAGGCTTTCATGGCTGGCATCCATAGTTTTTAAGTGAGTTTTTCGGGCTATGTGGCCATGTTCTAGAAGTGTTTCTTCCTGACATTTCACCAGCATCTGTGGCTGGCATCTTCAAAGAATGATTGCCTGGAAATGAGTGGGTATATACATATTGTGTGACCTGAGAAGGCAGGAGGGATTTGCATGTGTATTGTTCTGTTGCTAATGGTAGGACTCAGGGTGGGAGGGTATGCAAAGGAGGATTAGTGTCTGCTTGATTAGTGCTCATTGTCTGCTGGGAAAACCCTGACCCTGGGAGATTTCTCATTTGCATTTGTTGAGTCTTTATCTTGCTATTTTTCAGGACTGGTAGCCAAACCTTGTTTACTTTAAGGGTTTTCTCTTTCCTGTTGAAATTGTCCAGGTGTTTGTGGATTTCAATGGCTTCCCTGTGCATCCTGACATGGTAGCTGTTGGCATGGTCCAGAATTTCAGTGTTTTCAAACAGTATTCCATGCCCAGGATGGTTTGTAACATGTTCTGCTACTGCTGATTTTTGTCGCTGACCCAGTCTGCAGTGTCTCTCGTGTTCCTTTATTCTTGTTTGCACACTGCGTTTGGTAGTCCCTGTGTATACTTATCCACAGCTGCATGGTATGCGGTAAAGTCCTGTGGCTGTGAGAGGGTCTCTCTGGTCCTTGGCTAAGTGAAGCATTTGCTGGATTTTCTTCGTTGGTTTGTAAACCATTTGAAGGTTGTGCTAGGTTTTTCTGGGTCTGGCAGCCCTTCTGATGTCTGAGCTGGTATAACATCAGAAGGGCTGCCAGGCCCAGAAAAACCTAGAGGAGTGAAGACAAGCAGCCACCCAAAAGGAAGGCATTTTTATCATACATCAAAGGAGTCACAGACAGAATAGGCAAAGTGATGAGGAAGCACAACAAACCGATGAAGAAAATCCAGCAAATGCTTTGCTCAGCCAAGGACCAGAGAGACCCTCAGTAGCAGAACATGTTACAAACCATTCTGAGCATAAAATACTGTTTGAAAACACTGAAATTCTGGACCATGCTAACAACTATCATGTCAGGATGCACAGGGAAGCCATTGAAATCCACTAACACCTGGACAATTTCAACAGCATTGAAAATGTTCAGATGTGGCAGAGAAGCTAATGGACACTCACTGCCCTTAACCAGGGATTGGTTGCAGCTGTGGATCTAGACAGCTGGTGATTGTCCAAGGTCGCAGAGTGTGCCGGAGAGTAGCATGTAGCACTTAGGTAAATATGCTGCATCATCTGGAATGGAGGACAGTAATCCAGGTAACACAGGGAATTGTACAGGAAGGGGTTGAGCTAGATAAGCTCAAATCATCTTTGTACAGTGTGGGTGTGTAGTTGGAGGAGTTTGTCTGTGTAGCTTTGTTCTTGCGTGTGTCTGCAGCAAGAATAAACAGCGTCTCTTTGGAAAAAAGCCAGCCTACGGTGCTTTAATCTAGCAGCTGTTTTTCCTGGCAAAGCTCCAGTCTGCTAGTTTGTCTATCTACTCACAAGCTTCCAAGATTACTCTGCGTTTATCTCTGCATATTTTCCCAACAATATACCCACTCATTTCCAGGCAAGCATTCTCCGAAGATGCCAGCCACAGATGCTGGCGAAACGTCACAAAGAAACTCTTCTAGAACATGGCCACATAGCCCGAAAAACCCACAAAAAAACTATTGTTGTTGTTGTTGTTGTGGTTGTGTGCCTTCAAGTCATTTCTGACATCTAGCAACTCTATCATAGGTTTACTTGACAAGATTTTTTCAGAGTGCTATGCCTTTGCTCTTCCTTGAGGCTTGGAGAAAGTGTGTCTTGCCCAGTGAGTTTCCATGGCTGAGTTCAAATCCTGTTCAAACATATTCAGAAAGGGAATGCAGAGATAGCTGCTGTTAACTTACCTGATGTAGGCTGGCACAACAGTTGTGGTAGGATTAACTAGAGTAGAATCCCAGCTCCAGCTTTACTGGAAACATGCTGCTGCAACCAACCCCAAACATCTGTGTTTCTCCAGCCCTTCTTCACCAGCTTCCCAAAGAACAGAGGATGAAGAGGAAAAGTGGAGGGGGGAAGCTGAGCAAGCATAAAAGTATTTTGTAAAAGGAACTTTTTTTCATAGGCTTTGGCCCGTTACAGACAGGCTCTTCCAGCGCCCCCATCACGTGCTAGGGGTTGGCCGAGGACCTAGCGTCTACACCGGCCTCACCCCTAGCACGTGACAAGGGCGTAAAGATGGCGGCGCCCTATACACACTGGTGCCGCCATCTTTATGTGCTGGATGCATAGCATCCGCACGTCGCGCACCGGATGTGACGCCACGAGTGCGCGAGTAGCGCCTCGCGGCATCTCATCCAGGGCGGAAGAAGAAGCACCATTTCGGCGCTTCTTATTTGCTGCGTCCAGGAACTGCGCGGTTTGGATGCTGCGGTTCCCGGACGCAGCAACCAGCAGCGGCGCGAGACTGCCCCTTATGGGCGGTCTGTAATGCGCCTTTGTTAACTGAGATACGCCTATATCAGATAAGCTTTGTATATATCCTAGAACTCTGGTTTTGGGCTGTGTGAAAGCCTCCACACATAAAGCTGCATATGTTAAGTCTCCTTCTCTGCAGATTTTCATGCTATATTGTAGCAATAATGGGGAAAGCACTGTGTCATGTACTATGTCATGGCAGGAGGAATTCAGTACAACCTTACTCTTTGCTTGCATGTTTGGATAAACACAGTAACACTTGAATGGGTCTTTAAATTAAATCATATCTGGAATAAACAAATACCTATAGTAGCTCCAGCAAGTTTTGTTTCATCTGGTAACAATTCATCTCCTTCAGGCCATGTTACTGACAGCCTATCAGGCAGCCTAGTTAAAAAAACAAACAAACAAAAACTGTGATCAATTCAGTGAATTATATCAATCCAGTTTAATGAGGTAAAATGCATCCTTGGTGAGGCAGGTAATTAAAAAAACTAATTAATTTTAATATAAATGTACTTTAAAGAATGCACATGATAGATGCCATCTTTTTAGTCATCTCAAAAAGAAAAACAAAGGAAAAGAGTCTACTAAGACAGTGTTTTCTCCAACAAACAGATGGTACATTATCTGAAAAAAGATGAATAGTTTCTTCATCAGAACTATTTTTTAATTCATATTATGATGAATGCTTACTTACATTGTAATTCTAACTCTAATCCTAGCTGAAAATACATTGGCAGTAAGAATACACAATTAGACAGTTCCTCGAATAGCAGATATCTCTCCTGACAAAATATATGCTTGTTCTGGTTCATCTCAGACACCTTGGTTAGATAGCAATTTCCTACCAGAACATCTCTGCTAAGATCTGCTGGCATATGAGACCACCCCTCCCAAAAAAAGGGGATAAAGTGTGGGGTGAGGGTGGAACTAAGGCAGCTGCTGAGTGGTGCCATACTCAAACATTCTCCAGCCCAGGGACACGGTCACAATGGCAGCACTACATTAGACTGAAGGCTGGTTTTCTTAAATAATTTCCAGCATCTCCAGATAGGAGGGATTTGGATTTAGAACAACAATTGCTGGCCTTTTTTTCAATCAGGAATGTACATTTAATCCATTAACTGAATGATTAATTATTTAAAACTCATAAAATTAATTCACAAATAATAGCCCTTCCTTCCAAATCTAAGGGGGAAAAATTATTTAAAAGCAACAAAAAACAGATTTCTGAATTAGTCTGCCACTGGTCTAGAGAAACTTACCTGGCCATTTCTTCTTCTATGTATTTTTTGACTGCTTTGTCAGATGCTGAACAATCGAGTTTGTGTATTGGAATAACTTTTATTTCATCATATAGTGCCTGGGGTTCCTGAAAAATTTAACTGTTCATGTTTAAAAGGGAAGGAAGGAAACATGAAAAACACATACTCTTTCTGCATATATATTTGTATCTGTTTACATCAATGTCATTAAGAAGCACAGTAAACAAATCAGATTTATCCACTGAAGCAAACCATAACCCCTTGTAGTTAACACCCTGAAAAGTTATGCTATTAAATATGCAGTATAAAGAATTTCTGATTGACTGATATGCCTCTTAGTTTTATGGTTTTTAGATTTGCATACAGAGGGCCCTTTCTATCTGCTGGAATTGGGTTTCAGGAACCCTGCCCCCCCCCCTCAATGAATACCAAAATCCATGGATGCTCAAGTCCCATGATATATAATGGTGTAGTAAAATGATATTATAAAATGGCAAAAGCAAGGCTTGATTTTTGCCATTTTTAAAAATATTTTCAAGACATGGATGGTGAATCCATGACTAAAGAATGGCAAGCAACTGCATTTTAAATTAGAATTTTAAATATTACATCTATTCACTGCTTAATCAAATAAAAATATGCCTTCATTAATTGGGCATTAGATTTTTTAAAAGTATTCATTTTACTACATTTATAAAGAGATGACAAGTATCATCTTAAGAAAAAATTCTTTTCCTCTCACACAGGAAAATAATTTCTTCTCAAATAATTTATGTGTGCATTATCTAAAGACAAAACAGGATGCATTTGTGCTTCAGAAATATTGTTTTTACTCTATGCAAAGTTAATCACATTTCTTAGTACAACCACTTTCCTCAGTTCATCCAAATCCTCAGAATCCAGCCTTCCCAGCAAGCTTTTGAATCACCCGCTAGCATAGACACTTAAATAGACATAAATAAATGTAACTGATAAAATCACATACTAATGCCTCAGTTTCTCTTCTCTTCTATTATTTGTCTTTATCTGTCAGATTGTTAGAACCTTAAGGCCAACTAAGCTTGTTTCCCTAGTGCTGTTCTCCTTCCCGTCCAGCCATGGTCTCTTGCTCAGCTACCAGGAGTACCTTTTAACATTATAATCCAATCACAATAGGATGAAGATAAGAAATAGTGGGGGAGATCTGTAAGAAAGAATCTTTAAAATTGTGTGCAATGTCAGTGGGTCCAAGGTCAATTTCACCACCATCCCTAGTCTGTTGCTACAGTTCAGTGGCAGCAGTAAACCCATTTTTTTTGTTAAACCAAGTCCGGCAGTGGAGCACATAGCTTATAATAATAGAATCCTAGAGTTGGAAGAGACTGCAAGGGCCATCCAGTCCAACCCCCTGCCATGCAGGAAATCTCAATCAAAGCATCCCCGACAGATGGCCATCCAGCCTCTGCTTAAAGACCTCTAAGGAAGGAGACTCCATTACACTACAGGGGAGTTTGTTCCACTGTTGAACAGCCCTTACTGTCAGGAAGTTCCTCCTAATGTTGAGGTGGAATCTTTTCATGTATCTTGCATCCATTGTTCTGTGTTCTACTCTCTGGAGCAACAGAAAACAAACTCACTCTATCTTCAATGTATGACACCCCTTCAAATATTTAAACAGGGCTATCATATCACCTCTTAACCTTCTCTTCTCCAGGCTAAACATCCCCAGCTGCCTAAGTCGTTCCTCACAGAGCATGGTTTCTAGATCCTTCACCATTTTAGTCGCCCTCCTTTGGACACGCTCCAGTTTCTCAACATCCTTTTTAAATTGTGGTGCCCAGAACTGGACACAATATTCCAGGTGGGGCCTGACCAGAGCAGAATAGCGTGGCACTATTACTTCCCTTGATCTAGACACTATACTTCTATTGATGCAGTGTAAAATCGCATTGGTCTTGTTAGCTGCCGCATCGCACTGTTGACTCATGTTCAATTTGTGGTCAAAAATCACACTCCTAGGAAGTTACTTTTATCAACTTTTAAACAAAAAATTTAAAAAAACAACAACTGTTGCTGATTAATTCAGTGGCAAGGACCACAAAAATGCACAGTGAGGACACATGCCACTTATCTTGCTTTGAAATCATGACACAAGATTCACTGAATGACCAAATTGGGCTTATTTTTAACTATGTTTTTTTTTTAAAAAAAAACTTACAGATTGGAAACTAAGACTTGCATATGGAAACCATACTGGTTTCAACAGAGTTAAAACAGGGTTGGAGAAAGGATGGCCTAGAGGCTCTTTGTGGACCTTAAGGCTGCTTTTATGCTGCTCCTAAGAATAATCATGCCCCACTCGTGACCTTTTTTGGTTCACTCACAAAATAACCAACAGCGCCACTAGTAGAGTGCTACTGACATTTTGCTGTTTCAGGGTTTTTGGAGTATTAGTGCTCAGACAAGGCTTTTTTTCAAGCCAGTCATACACAAATGGATTTGGAAGAAGCCCCCAAATTTGACAAAACAGTCAGTAGTAGTCCACCACAGACATTTCGGGCACCATAGGCCATGGTGAAAGGAACATCTCACACCTCATTTTATTAGGTGGTCTTGGGTGGTGAAAATGGAGATGGGGGCTCCAGGATCTCATGTATGGTCATATAGTTAACCAATCCCTCACAACCAGTTTAAAATGTAACTATTCACTTACCAGGGCTAACTGAACAAATCCTCCTGGAGCATATACATCTCCATCATGATTTCCATATAGAAAAAAATTCCTTATACTTCCATGGTATATTGGAACTGTTTTAGTTGATTTTACCTAAGAGATAAAGACAAAAACATCTGTACTGTATCTTTAAAAGCTTTCCACAGTGTGAAGCAGACTTAAAGAATTCATTCCGATTAAAAAACATATGGCCTAGAATTGCAATCATCATAAACATTTGTCTAACATAAAAACTGGACAAAAATGCCCCCCCCCCTCAATTTTTCATAGTTTTTTTCCCCCTGAGCCTTTCTATCTCTAATTAGGACACTTCAGTCTCTCAGGAACATTACCACTGATGTCAAAGTGGCCACTGTGGAACAAAATAATTTCAATGGAACTCTTGATTGGGAGAATGCTGAATTAGAATCCATTCAAAAAATTCTGATCTGTCAGCAAAAATAAGTATTGAGATAATGACTTTCTGGAACACTACATTTATCAACAAGCTGGTTATCTTAACAGTGTTGTATGCAATAAAATATTAATAAATCTATAAGGTTCACGATTGAAAGAAGCAACAGGACACTGCAGTTTCAGCTCAACAGAACAAACCACTCAATGCCATGGGATCAAACATCCAAGAGAGTCTCAATAATACAAAACAATACAAAAATAATACAAAATTATTTAAAATAATATAAAAATAACAAAAAAAATTTGTTGGGGGCTATATAGAGAGGAAGAACAAGAACAAGGAAGCAATAGATCTGCTGCATCAAATAGGTGGAGAAATGCTAAAGATAGAAAAAGTAACTACTGAACACTTTATATACATCTGTCTTCTTTCCAAAGGAAAACAGTACTCATTTTGGAGAAAATCTCATCTGATCCTGGAGAATAAATGATACAAGTGAAGAGGCTGCAGCTAAAAATAGGTAAAGAGATGGCAGAAGACCACACAGCTGCTTTAATTCAATGCACATCTCCAGGGTCAGATGAGATGCATTCACAGATACTAAAGAAATATGCAGAAGTAAGCCCTGTTGATGATCTGTGAACGTTGTAGAATTAAATGAAACTTCCTGCACACTGGGAAATGTTGTTCCCTTCTTCAAAAGGAAACAAAGAAAACCTGGGAATACTGACTCATATGTCAGTACCAAGCAAGTTCTAGAATATCTCAATAAACAGGAAGCTGTGATTACTAAGAATCAGTATGGATTTATCAAAAACAAATTGGTCCAGATTAATCTTATCTCTTTTTATGATAGTTATAAGCTTGATAGATCAGCAGAATTCTGTGGATGCAGTGTATTGATTTTGACAAAACTTTTGATGAAATACCCACAATAATATTTCAAAAACGTGGGCTACATGGTACTATAGTTCAGCCTGGAAAGATTCCTCAAACATCTGAAGGGCTACCATGTGGAAGAAGAGACAAACTTATTTTCTGCTCTTCCATAAGAAAAAGAATGACAATTCTAACTTAACTTTTGGAGAATTTCACTGTTAAGAAAGAAACTGTTTTTTTAATTTAATATATACATTAAGTTAATGTGATTATGTATTAGAGGTGATAAGGCAAGAGAAAAGGTGGAGCATTAAGTGAGTGAAGGTTCAGGGCTGAAGAGATTCAGTCAGGTTTAGGAATAAACATGTGATGTTTAAGTGTGTGAGTTAGAAAAGAGTACACTTTAAGTAAGAATGAGAGATATCTTTTAAGTGTTTTGTTATGTTCAGCTTTCATTAATAAAATATTAGTTTTGTATTCATACACTTTTGGCCTTTGGGTATGCTATATATTACAAAGCTTGGATTCAGACACGGTGTCCCTGGTGGCAGCAATTAATAAAGAGGCGTGGTGTCTGCTGGGGATATAAGTTGCATAATATTTCACATAGATACTTTGAGGGCATCTAGGAAGCTCCCACAGTTGGTGGCCACAGCAATAGGACGTGAGGAGGTCCTTACATTGGTAGCAGAGATGGAGATGAAGGAAAGCCCTCATTCTTGGTGGTAACCCTGAGATTTGTGGAAGTTTTCACATTTGGTGGTAGCAGAGCCTCACACCTGGTGGGAAAGCAGTGGGTTAAGTGGTAAACCCCTACAGCCACCTTTCAGGGATGTTTTAGCGATAGATCCATGCAACAGTAGGGGTTGGACTATATAGCCTTGAAGTCCCTTCCAATTCTAAGATTCTATAACATTCTCATCATTTTACTTCTTCAGATGTAATAGACTGCTAAGCAGACTTTTATCAGATAACATGCTTACCCTGTGAATGGTATTATTTATTCCAAGGATTCTTGTGCTAATTGTTTGTGACCAGCACTAATACAGCTGCCCCTCCACACTCGCGGGGGTTAGGAGCTAAGGATGCTCAGGAAATGGAAAAAACGTGTATATATTACACTCCCCCACATGCATTATAAAGAGTCTTCCCCCACCAAGAACACCACCCATAACTCGCTTTGCAACCTTGAAACACATAGGCTCCTCCAGATTTCCAAAGTGCTTCCACTTTCAATCTGCAGTCACTGCTGCAGAGGACCCACCTTCTCTCCTCCCCCGCCTCCCTCCCAGCCAGACAAAAGCAACACCATATCTTCCCCACTTTTACAGACTTTGCATTCTCCTCATTTCCAAAGTCTTTCGACTTTGAATCTGATTTGCAGCCATCACCACTAAGGGAAGGTACAATGTTGTTTTTGTCTAGCCGGGACAGAAGCAGAGGATGGGAGAAAAGTTGGATCCTCCCAGGGGTGGCTGCAAACATCAGATTCAAAGGGAAGTTCTTGGAAATGAGGAGGATGCAAAGTCTGGCAAAGAAGGGGAATGTATAGTGTTGGTTTTGGCTGGCTGGCTGGCTGGCAGGAAGGAAGGGTGAGAAGGAGAGGGGTGAAGAGGTTGTAAGCAGCAGCTACAAATTCACAAATACTCAAAACTGCACATCTGAAACCCACAAATGTGGAGGGCCAACTGTAATATATTTTTTGTTTTTTTCCATTAATAATGAAGAAAAATTTACAATACATTTTTAGAAGTTTACAGAGAAATTTTTAAATTTTCAAAACAAAGAGTCAAACATAACTGCTTTCCTCATACCCGGCAGATCTTGGGAGCTGGTCTCAGGGAAATCCAACACTATCATGACACCTAATGAGTTCTTTTTTCATTACACCTCAAAACACCACTGAAACTACAATCCCTCTTCCCTACTGCTTTTTGGAACACCTTGCTTCATGAAGATATCTGAAGTTCTTGAAAGCTTACACATAATTTGGTTGGAAAGTATGACAAAAATATATATTTTGGAGTGATTGCACATTGTTTCATAACCACATTAATGGCATATTAATTTAGATTTATACATTATATAAAAATGTTTATCATTTGTAATTTTTGTGTTATACAGAACAATGATCCATTATATTATTAGTTCATGAATACTTCACGTAGCAAACATAACAAGATAAAATTTAACTGTACAGTGGTACCCCGGGTTACGAATTTAATTCGTTCCGCGGCACCATTCGTAACCCGAAAACCTTCGCAAGCCGAAAAAGCCATAGGCGCTAGCGCAGGAAAGCCGCGATTTCGTGCGAAAAAGCGCCGAAAAGCACCAAAAAAATTTTCGTAACCCGAAATAACCTTCGTAACCCGGAACAGTTTTTTTTCTATGGATTTTTTTCGTATCCCGGGAATTTCGTAAGGCGGTGCTTTCGTATCCCGGGGTACCACTGTATTAATCTTAACCCTTTTGACTATACCATCAGTACAATGAGCCATATTTTATGTATCTGTTTCTCCAACAAGTTATTAACTTACTAGCTGTCCAACTTTATACGTTTTTCCGTCCCATTCTATCGCTGAGTATGTAGCCCAGGGACGCTGCTTTCTTTTGGAAGTCACTTCAGGTCGCGTAACTATTTCTCTGAACAGAGTAAATTTTATTTGCTTGTCATATTTTTCATGGCATTCCTTGAGCCATAATGCAAATTCTTTGTCTATTTTCATTCTTTGCTCCTATGAAGAATTTTGTACACATATTACACATTAACTAGACTTCAGCATGTATATTTTCTGAAAGTTTGTTTTTGTATAACTTTTGTCATTATTGCAGAAGTAAATTACTTTTTCAAAAGTTTAAAATCACAAACATAAAATAATAATTTACTGATAACTCAGTTTTTTAGTCCTAGTCTTATAAACCACGATTTTACGTCTATCTGATCTTTCTTGAAAGGAATACAAAACAATTACGGACAGGCTTCATAATTGTAGATCTTTAGCTGGTCACCTTTGAACTCACACAAATGGGTTTATCTGCATTTGTGCAGTGCATCATTCAGAATCTTCTACAGTTATTACATTAGCTTTTTGACAGTAACTCTCTCCACCTTTTAGGCACCTTAGCAGTGCACCTCCCAAGTACACCCTTCAGTTCCATGGACACTGAACACCAGCATCCAAGGATCCAAAGGGAGGCAGGAGAAGACGAGAGGAGGATGGGCAGGGTTGTCTGAGTTTATAAATGACTACTTAAAAAACTTATGCATGCCACGTTTCCTTCTTTGTGGTCTCTGACTCACACTAAAGGGTGGCCTGCAGTCGTCTTCAGCTGCGCCGGATCAGGGCCCCGGCAACCACATGCTGTGGCTGATTTGGCCTTTCCAGGGAGTGATAGTTGGGACTTTACAGCACCCTGGGGCATGTGGATGCCCCACCCAAAATCTGCCCCCAGGCCTTAATGACCAGCCTGCGTAGGGCCTAACATGCTATTAACCATAGGAGGCTGCAGTGTCATGGCCCAAAAGAATGGTATAGACTCCTGGGTGTTATGTCACATAGAAAAACAACACAGCTCTCTCAAAAATGTGATCAGCTTTTGAGCTTGCATGCAGTCTATACTGAGAGATGAAGGTCAAAGGCTGTGACCCTGTAGCTGCTCTGCACAAGTCCTCCAGAGGTACACCGTACAAAAAACAGATGATGAGCCATAGCCCTAGTAGAATGGCTATGAACCGGAGGATCCTTCTTGGCCAGTTTATAAGCCAAGTGAATGGTGGAAACCACCAATTTCAGAAAGTGCTGACTCGAATAGGCAGTTTCTTAAAAATAGTCTCAGAGTTGTGGAACTTGGCAGTCCTATCCACAGAGACAACTAAGCCTTTTCTGATGTCCATGCAAATAACAGTCTGTTCTAAGTCTGTAGCAGTGTTCTGCATCAAAGCAGGCAATACGGTGTCCAGGTTGATGTGAAATAATGGCACCACCTTAGGTAAGGAAGAGAAGTCTGCTCTGAAGATGACCTTTTCCTGATGAAAACGTAAGGAGTCTTGTTCCATTCTGAGGCCATGAAAGTCTCCTGATGTCTTGCAAATGTAATGGCTACCAAGAAAGCTGTCTTCCAGGTAAGTAGATTATCACAAGATACCATGGGTTCAGAGGGCTTCCTGCAAAGCTGCAATAGTTCAAAAGCTGCACTAGTTCAAAACTGCATTGGGAAGTGAGTCCTGATATTGGAGGATGGAGATTCCTGTAATTTTAAGGAATTTCTTCACCAAAGAACTTCCTGATCAGCTGAAAGTTGGCTAAAGTGGCATATAGGTAAAACTTCACAGAAGAGAGGGAAAGGCCTCCATCATAAAGAGAAAGAAGGAATGTTGAGCCTGCCACTGAGATGACAAAAAGGACAGGAACTTTTTTCCACTTATAACTGTAAGAATGTTCAAATAATGTACTGCATTACTAATCTGCAATATTGATCTGTTTAATTGCTTCAGATAGAGATGTTATGGGAATACCTTCCAAGTGTTCACATCTCATGTGTCCATTGTGGATGGTGTGGAGGTCTGGTTGGTACAGAACACTGAGATGGTTGTCTCAAGACAGATGGAAAAGAGGTGTGAACCACAATAGCTTGGTCCACCACAGTGAGCATGCCTTGTTTCTCTAGATCTTTGATATCCAGTCATCAATGGATTAGGGGGAAAGAAGGGAAAGTGCAGACAACGGGAACTCCCCAGTGAAACAGGAAGGCATTGCTGTATGACTTCCTCCAATGAGTCCTGGAGCAAAACATCTTACACTGGTTGTGCTTGGAAGAGGCAAAAAGATGTACCTCCATTGTACTCCACTCTCATAGGACTAGTTGGAAAGCCTTTGATGGAGCATCCATTCATAGTACATGTGATGTTCTACTTGGAGCATATGTTAATATGTTCTTCTCCAGGAAGCTGAATTGCAGAAATTGAGATGCCTCTGTTGTGTTCCAGTTCCATAGTTCACCTTGTTTGTTCAAATAATACATTAGTGTACTGTTGTTGATAACAACCGGAACCACCCTGCCTCACAGGAGTGTTTCAAAAGTTTGAAATGCTTTCTCCCTTGCCAACATCTCGAGAGCATGGATGTGGAGTTTGCTCTCCTTGTGTTCGTAAAGCAAGGCCTTCAGTCTAGAATCCCAGTTTTAGCAGGTAGATGCAAGCTCCTACATTATGACTTTCATCAAAACACAAAAGGCATTTTGCGTGCTTATTCCATTCAGAAATCTTAGCACCACATATGGTGCACTTCTTAAAGGAGTTCCATGAGGACCTAAGTCAGTCTGAAAGAAGAATGGCCAAAACAAAACTAATGGGCTAAACCACTGGCTCCCAGACTTTGTTCCTCCAGGTGTTTTGTACTTCAGCTCCCACAAGCCTGGGTCAGCTTGGCCAGTAGTCAGAAATTCTGGGAGCTGAAGTCCAAAATGTCCGGAGAACTAAAGTTTGGGAACTACTAGAATAAACTGAAGAGTCACTGAAAAAAGAGCTGGAGAATAACAGAAAAATCCACCAAGCTAATTTGTAAACTGTTACAGGGAAGTCAAAAAACAATAAAAACCAAAAGTAACTAGAAAATATATCTCAACAATTTTTCTAATACTGCTGATGCAGAGGATGAAAATGAACTGAGCATTTAAGCAGGAAGGGTACTGCTTTGGTGCCTAGAGAGGTGGAGTGGGATTACAACCAAAATGCTTATATAATAAATAATAAATGGACTCTTTCCATCCATGGGGGCTCAGTTTCAGGGGAGGGAGGGGCTGTGGATAGGAAAACATGGACAATCTTGGCCCATATTATTCAATGGGTTGCAACATGTGCAAATTTGCTTGCATGCTCTGCCATTAAATGATATGGGGTATGGTAATTCATGGGTGGCTGAATCTGTGGATTGCTAGCTTGTCATTGTGGCGGGGCCACTATCCCTGTAGAAAGTTCTGAACAATGGATTGTGCAAGTGCGGATAACCCCTTTTGCTTAGTCATACAGACACCCTTAAATAGCAAATAAGTCCTGATACAATAAAGACATAATCTTCAAGAAATATGCCATTTTTGAAAAACAAGCAACATCTAATTCATTCTATATATATTTTCTAAATGTACCAGAGCAGTTTTAGCAAGCTAATAAATAAATATTACCTGTCCATTGACGATTCTTGTAAAAAGTGTATTTTTGTCTTTTAACTTTAACTCCAAATCCATGAAAGTCAATTTGTTGGTGCTGACTTGAAATTTGTCATTTGTAAATAATACACCAGAAATTCTCTTGTAACATTCAATGGGGGTAAGCCCCCTCTTCTTGGGAAGAGCACACCACTCAAATCTTGAGGGGGGAAAATAATGTTTAGAAACTTCTAAAAATAAAATTTTAAAAGCATACGAATTACATATAGCACTGCCATATTCTTACTCTTCCACTGTTGTATATGGTATTAGTCTTCCATTCCAAAAACATTCAAAAATAGGTCTTTTGCCTCTGGCTCTCTTTTCTACTGCAAAACATTCTGCTTCATCATCTTCATCTTCTTCTTCATCATCATCTTTTACTCCTATATAAAAATGGAGTTTTAAATTTTGAAGGAATACCAACAAAGAAAACTGTTCTTCAAACTAAAATTCCCCCAAAAGACATACAATTTATTTAGAATTATGACTATCAGTAGTTGTTACTGGCCCACCATGGCACTACTTCTCCATGGCTGTGGGACTGCATGCTCTTGTGAAGCAAGCGGCTATGCTGACAGTAGCATTATTGCTGAGAGGTTCAGCAATAAGGTAACCAAATGCATAGCCAGAAACTACAGCATGTCATTCTCCAAAACTTGGGGGGGGGGGAGATACCCTCACAATGTGCACATTGGTTTAAATATACTGTACATGATTCATGACAGAAGAGAAAAATGATCTTGTTTTACAACAACAACAAAAGCACTGCTATTTCATATGCTAAGAAACCAATGATCAAAAACTGATAATCAGTATGTTAAGAATTATTTATGCTGCGAACAGTCTTGGTAGAGTATAAGTTAATAAATAACATCAAAATGAAATAAAATGAATTGGCACTATTTGAAAAAGTCTGCTTTATCCTTAAAATATGTTCTGTAACAGTAATACTATTCACTATAAAACCTAGAAAGGTTTGGAAACATCAGTTTATCAAATTTAGTCTTCATTATTTAAATATCAACAAGAGGCAATAAGAATGTCCCCCAACTTACTTGAAGGAAAGCAAGGATCTTCAGGGTAAGTTTCTTTATCATACAAGAAAGGATGATAACGTATAATTCCCTCTACTATACCATCTCCTTCAACATGAGCCTTGAACTCAAAACTATCCGCTGCTGTGTTTATATATAAGGTCTGCATATCATCTTTGATTTCTCTAAGATTCATAATCTTGGGTGTTTTCCCTTTTTCAAATATTGAAATCTAAAAGAAAAAGACATTATTTGCTTCACCTGTATATGCATTTTTCTTACTATATTTATCAACAGACTACAATGAAACATCAGTACCCTCTCTTAAATATTACTATTATTTTTTGAGAATTCACTTACATAGTGGGCGCTCCACATTCACGGGGGCTGGGGGGGGACAGTGAAAAAAACTTTTTTAAAACTAAGAGAAATATATTTAAGAAGCTCTAGATCCTCCAGCACAACTCTATGGTCAACATTCAGCAGAAATTGACCACAGAATTGCACTGCAGGACCTACAAATGTGAAGAGGAGTGTTTTCTCTAGAAATCTCTAGGTCCTCCAGTGTGACTTTATGGCCAACTTCTGGCAGAGTTGTGCTGGAGCACCTAGAGATTCCTAGAAACAAATTAATCAAATCTGTAAAAACCTCAAAACCACACACGTGGAGGGACAACTGTATGTATTGTAACCATACTTCAGAATAGCATGATAAAATACTTTATCATTTTATATATTAATATTCAATGGGCTGGAGCCAGAAGTTGCTTTAGTTAGCAGAAAGACACATTTGCTCATTCAAGGAAAGTCTAATTTCCCCCAAGCGACACCGCCAACCTTGGCAAGCTATCAATCAAACCATATTGCACATTTATTTAGCCCTATTGATATGGTTTCCATTAAATAAAAGTACAAAAGAGAACAGCTTTATAAAAGAGGGGGGAAAACACCCTTATAATTTAAATATACATTATTCTTGAGGCTTCCATGCCCCTAAAGACTGGTTTATGGGCAGGGAGAGTGCTAAGTGGTGAAGCATGGAGGAAGAAGTGAAAATTCTAGTTCTTCTAGGAGAACATCATTTGTGAATTTATATTTCCAATCCAACACATTCATTTGTAATGGCACTCATCCTGTTCCTACCTCAATATCAATATTGTTGAAAGGTCTTCCCTCTTTCTTTGGCAAATTAGTTTCATTTCCTTTTGGACCATAGATATAGTAATGATATATGTGTCTGAAATATTAAGTTTGATTAGTATAGATTAAAAAATATAGACATGCACACCATAACATTCAAGCAAACAAGTAGTTTAAAGTAAAAAACTGACATGACATAACTAGAATCTGGAAGCATAAAAGCAGGGCTAAGTGTATTTTGCAATAATATATCTGTGTATGTGCAAGTCACCTGTTGATGTATGGCAACCCAATGAAACGCATAGTTTTTAAGTAAGGACTACTCAGAGGTGTTTTGACAGTGTCCACCTCTGAAATATATCCGCAATACTGGTACTCCTTGGGAGTCCCTCATCCAAGTATTAACCATGCCTTAGCTCCCAAGATCAGGCAGTTTCTGGATGTCTTCATGGTATTTAGGCTACAATAATATATACTTCCATGAAACTACAGGTAATACAACTTGCATGAAACAAGTTTGTGGTTGTAACTAGATAATGCCTCCAATCCTTATGGTGATTTTTTAAACATATTTTTATTTATATCCAGTATCAGCGAGAGAATTTGCATAAGGACAGGTTTCTTGCCTGTAACTATGGTTCAAGTGGTCATCTGTGAACTTACACAAATGCATTATCTATGCATGCATTATTCAGAACCTTCTAGAATAGTACATAAGCATTTTGGTGGTAGCTCTGGCCACTCCTTGTATACCTAATGGGCGTGCTTCCCACCTAATACCTCAGTTCCAGGGATGCTGAAGCAGTAGCCAAGGATCTAAGGAGAAGGCAGGACAAAATGAGGGGGTGGGATGGGCCATTGTGTTAGTTCACAGATGACTAATCAAAAGACTACAGTTACACTTGAGCAACTTTAAGAATGCACTTGTCCTTGTCCTGACAAATCTTGGCAATGACCCTCGTGATGAGGGGAAATGGATGAAAGGGTCCCCTCCAACTAAAAAGGAATGCTTCACCTACAGCTCTCCATTCCCTGAGGGCTCTGGAGAAGATACTACATTGCTTGTGAACAAGTCCATAGTGTGCCCCATTCTGTAATGACACTGCAGAAAACCCCTGGGTGTAGCTTCCACCTGTGATAGGATACTGCTGTCCATCCCAACTGGTAGGATGCCCTCTTCACTAGATAAATAAATTACTGCTATCCAGATTCCTCATGGTTACTGAGGCGTCAGAGAATGATGCTGCATGACTGGTTGTTGGGCAAAGAAGCTGAAGATGAGGAGGAAATTTCTTTCCTATTTTTGAGATTGATCACCCCCTCTATTTTGACGCAATTGCTGTTCCATCTCTGATTTTGGCATAGGTGAAACTGGCAGAACAGGCTTATGTGGGATCACTGGTTGATCTGATTTCATTGATGGACAGTTGATATTTGGAGGATGGGTTGACTCCGAAGCATGTAGTGATGAATCCATGATTTCTCCATCTGAAGTTGTACCAACAAGCATAGGTTCTGGAGATGGAACAGGTGAATTCACCACAGGACTGTGTCCTCTGGTCAGATGAAGAAGAGGACTGAATGACAACAGGAGCCAATGTTTGAACCTCGGTCTCAGGTAACAGTGGTTGATCTGTCTATATCTGGTAAGCATGTTGAAACTGTTCTACCTCTCTCCGTTTTTTTCTTTTTCTTAAATGCTTCTTTGATTACAAGGTTGTTGGTCTGAACTAGTATCTCCTCCCAGTTCAAAGACTTTCCTGGTGTTAGTGGAACATGGGTCTGACCGATATGAGTGGAAACAGACTCTGTGATGGTCTCAAGAGAATGACTGGGTATCATCATAACTGTTGGTAGAGCTGCCAGTTCAGGGGTAGGACTTGCTTTAGTATGATATTTAGAGAAGTTGGTGGATGTCTCCATTAGAGAACACTTCAAAGATGCCTGTACTGAGGGGACTGAGGCTTATGGTAAAGATGGAACTTGAGATGATTTATGAAACTGAAGTGACAGAGGCAACAGCCTTGAGTGCTTTCTCCCACAGGAGTGCTTTTAATCTCAAATTCTTGTAAAGGCCTTGGAATTAGAGTAGGCACCAATATTACAGCCCTTCCCAAGACAAAGAAGACATTCCAAGTGACAGTCTTTTTGGAATATTTTGCCTCTGCAGGAGGTGCAGCATTTAAAAAATGTGGAAGAAGCCATACACTGGCCAAGGCTTTGACAAGCAGGAGTTCCATCCGCAGAAAGGACAACAAAGAAAGTAGTTACAAGCCTGGTCAAATCCAATAAGACAGTCTGATCAAGCAATGAACACAAATGCAATAGAATATCTGAAAATCCGTTAAAACAATTCAAGTCAGAAGCAAAATTGGACAGAGGAAAAGAATGTAGCTCAGAAGGCACCTAACTGATACTGCTGCTATGGCAGACAAAAAGGAACTAAGGTGTTAGGTGGGAAGTGTGTCCATTAGGTGTACAGGAAATGGGCAGGGCTACAGTAAAAATGCATACATAAATATTCCAGAAGGTTCTGAATGATGCACTGTGCAGGCACAGATAGTCCATTTGTAGAGTCACAGAGACCACGAAGAAGAACCAAGAAAGACTGGAAGAACCTGACATAATAGGAAAGAGCTTACTACATACCCCCTTATAGAAAAATAATGCACACATGTGTTTGGGCAGCCTACTAGTTCACTTCTCCCAAATTACAAAAACAGTGGTTGAAAGGATGTTCATGCATATTTTTCTTCTAGTTTCTAATCTTCTAATGTAATATCTTCTAGTTTCTAATGTAATATGCAACTTGTATGTTCTTGAGGAATTATTTGTGACAGGTTGAGTCCCCTTTATCTGAAATGCTTGGGACCAAAAGTGTTTTAGATTATGGAATATTTTTGGATTTTGGAATAATTGAATATATTTAATGAGGTATCTTGGAGATGGGACTCAATTGTAAACACAACATTCATCTGTTGGGCAAACCAGACCGGCATAATAACGGCAGCTTGGGGGGTGGCGTGGGGGCATGATATTTAGATGATGCATGCCTCAATGCTGCCCCCAAGCTGGCGTCACGCTGCCTGCCCAATCAAAAACAGGCAGCGTTACAGTGCTCCAGCAGCGTGGCTTTTATACACTGCACGCCACAGGAAGACCAAAAAGGTGTTGCCTAAGCAGAAAGGACAGCTTTTTTTCCACCCCAAAAAGGAGCTGCTTTTTACTACTTCTTTTTGGGCCAGAAAAATGCTGGGTCGGGGCCATACTGTGCAGTTGCTGTGGCCCAGATCTGGCGCTCAAAGGGACTGCATCAAGCCACCCATTTAGAGCTGTCTGGACCAGCCTTATGTTTCATATACATCTTATACACATAGCCTGAAGGTAATTTTATACCATAGTTTTAATAATTTTGTGCATGAAACCAAGTTTGTATCCATTGAACCATCAGAAAGCCAAGGTGTCACTATCTCAGCTATCCGTGTGGACAATCCTTGATTTTGGAGTAGTTTTGAATACTGGATAAGGGAGACTCAACATCTATAAAGTTCTTTCTTTATAATCTGTAAATCAACAGCCTTTCAGGGGGAAAAAATAATGATCAACTCACGTCAGTTGTCTCATCCAAAGATGAAAATTATTTTTTAAGTAGTGCACATGTTCTGGCTGTACACCAGTAATAACCACTGCAGTGAAACCTGTTTTGTCTTTTTCTTCCATGATAAGATTGTGCAGAAATCGTTCATCATCGTTAACAATATGAGAAGAGTCACGTGGCTACGAGAAATATTTAAAAATAAAGTGAAATCATCTGATAAGAAATACTACTAGTTAATTTCAGTCAGCAAAGAATATAATAACAGGGATGTGGAACCTAATGGGATTTAACAAATTTGGGCAAAATTTACTCTTGAATTTGACTTTCCTGCCTACTTATCTGAAAAGAAAAACTAGTTATTACAATTAAAACACTGAGAATGGCTCAGACTTAATAGCTACTTCTATGCAGCAAGATGAATCTTTCAATTGTTTTAATATCACCAAACAAATTATTACATACTATTTACAACATTTCTCTAATGCCCCATAACCTGGGGTTCTCTGGATGGTTTACAACAAGCTAATATAAAAAGAACTAAAATGCAGGATAAAACCAAACTGTACAATCAATGGCACCATAAAACACAAACCAAAAACTCAGATCACACCAAATTAATTACTATACCTTTCTGTTTCTAATGTAGCCGCTGTACACAGATTCTTTGTTTTTCTCTTTCTTTTCAAAATCTTCTTTAGAAAGAACAAGCTCATGAACATCCTGAGAACCTGCAGGTTTGCTGATCATCTGTTCAGTATGTCAAAAAGTTAATGCATCAGAACAAGCTCATATTTATGCTAGGTACAATTACAGTAGTGCACAGAGAGCAAGATACTTGGAATCACATCTACCCAAATTACACAGAAATCAAGTATGAACATCGCTTTATATTTACTCTAATGTAGCAATCACACCAGTACAATATTTTGTGGTGTATTAATAGTGCAAGACAAGGACTACCTTCTCCTGCCAGCAACTTAGGTAATAGCATGCAGAATATTCTCACTAATTAGCTCTATGCAGTTACCATCTAAGCATATTCACTCAACATGTGAGGAAGGAAGTGGACTAGCACTATTGCTGACTGAAAAAGATGTGGCAGAGAGCCACAGTATGGTTAGGACAACTCATTGACTAACTTGTCATGGGACTTCTCATGGATAAGCATTAAATGACCCTGCTGTTGTTACAGTCTAGACTCTATTCTGTAAAAACAGCAGGATAATAGCAGTTTAGACTCTAGACAAAACTCTTTAGTGCTCCATCTGTTGCTACCACAATATGAGAGATCATTTTTATTTTAATCACTTCCCCACTACTAAGCCACTTTCAATCTTTGCTACCATCATACTGCTAGTTTAGATAAGTATATCTAGACATAGAGCAGAACAAAGATCTTACAACAAGCATAGATTTTAAAACAAGTATTACCACATGAACTTCAGTGTATCAGTTGTTACTTCTATATTTGATACACTAACATGCTAATAATTGATAATAATGCTTTTTAACTGGTACTTATAGTGGTACAGTGACTAAAATTCTACCACACAATGGAATAATTCCACCCCATTTAATACTCAAGTATGAGGTTGTTAGTCTCTACTTGCTCGACCTCAATTACTAACTTCTTCCTGCAGTTGGTCCAGCAACCAACCAACTCCCCAGTCCTAGCTCTTACCATTAAGCTGTCAACTCTCTTGAGACGTAATGACAATGGAAAGTACTGCCTTGAAAAATGCTTTCAGACTGTAATATTAGGGCCTGATGGTGAGCTTGTGCATCACTGAAAACTGACATGTCCATGAGTGAAATTTATTTTACTGAAAAATCTCCACACATTCCTGGGAGTGGTTATCATTTTTTTTGACAACATTTATAGATTATTTTCATAATGTATTTAGAAATTTTTGCCATCATCCATAGAGTAGTGTAGAATGACTTTAATATGTGTACCCACAAGACCAGTTATAGGTTCATGAATTAGTTTATTATGTGTATTTCTATTCTGTGTTATAAATGGATGAAATTCTACGCGAGGTCTGCATTTCTGTAATTGTGAGATCAACAGGTTGTTTACCTGAACATCCTTTGAAAATTTTGCTAGCATCCATAGACTGTGTCATAAGGAGGTGCAGTAGTTTACTATGTGTTTCTATGGTCAGCAGAAAAACTGCACAGTCTTTAAGGAGCCCTGGTGATGCAGTAGTTAAGTGCCAGTACTGCAGCCATTCACAGCGACAAGGCTGGAAGTTCAATCCCAGGCAGGGCTCCAGGCTCCACTCAGCCTTGCATCTTTCTGTAGGTTACTAAAATGAGTACCCAGCTTGTTGGGGGCAATTATCTTACACAGTGCAAACTGCTTAGGAAGTGCTTAAGTGCACTAATAAGAGAAATAAAAATGTACTTCATATTGCTCTTCGTCCTCTCTAAACAGTGGGCCCTCGGTATCCATGGGAGGGGGGGAGCCATGTGGCTGCACTACCATTAGGTAGAATGGGACTGGAGTCTCCCCTCCCTCCTTCTTTCACCTCTCCCCCCCTCCCTCTCTGTCTCGGCTTGACTTTGGGGGTGGAGTCTGCCACCCAGCCAGTCAGGGCCAGGGCTTGAGTCTCGGAGCCCTGTCCCCAGGCCTAGCACCTGGGATGGAGCCTCTGGGCTCCAAAACCCAAGCCCCATCCCTGGCACTCTCTGGCCAACAGGACTCCGGGGCTTGGCTGGAGGGTGCCAGCGCCAGAGGCGCTGTCCCAGGTGCTAGGAAGAAGGGAAGGAAGGGGAGAGAGGGGGAGGAAGGTAGAGGGAGTAAAGGGAGAGGCGAGGTACTTTTGTCCCCAATGGCGGTGCTTGCCATCCACGGATGCTCAAATCCGTGGATGGCAAGTCTGTGGATAAAGAGGGCCCACTGTACAAATCTTCTAGTTAAAACTAGTATAGTAATGACTTTCTGGCAATTAAAACACAGTAACAAAGTAAAAATCCAAAACATAGTGTTAGACAACAGTATAAAGAAGCTACATGAAACACTAATATTATATAGGGTTTCGGCAGCAAGAATGTTATTTGCAGCAAAATGGAAGGAGGAGAACTGCCCAACAATGGATGAATGGTTTATTAAACTTTATGAATTCATGGAGGCTGACAAATTAACTAAATTACTACAAGTGAAAACAATGGAAAGTGTTTGGAAAGATTGGGATCCATTTATTAAGTATTTAAAAGAATGTAAAAACTTAAGCTATTATTTGGGGCTAGAGTGATCCTTTGGTTTCTGTTGTTAATAAATTGAGAGATGATGGAATAATCATGCATATGAAGGAAAATGTCAAGAAAGCATATACATATTATTGATTTTGTATAAGAAACCCAAGACTAGGAAGTCCAGTAATTGTTCTAAAGTGTATTTGTTTATCTTAATTTGAGGTATAGAGATTCTTATAGAGGTGGAAATGGTAGGAAAGAGAAGTTATATTTTTAAGATTTCTTATGAGATGTTAAGTGTTTTGTATGTTTCTATTTGTTTTGTAAGTCTTTGTAGGTTGACTATATGTTTTTTATATTATTTTTGTATTGTATATTGTTTTTAAAGTTTTTTTAAAATTTATTTTAAAAAATTAAAAAAAAACTGGTATAGTAATGACTCCGGGCAGTTAAAACACAGTAACAAAGTAAAAATCCAAAACAGATATTTGCCTCATCCAAATATACACTTTGATTCAAAGTGCTTTCTGTTTAATTCCTGTGGTTACGAATTATAAATAATGCCTGTTTATAATTTATTTCATTAATTTCTAGCTGACTTTTCTCCCATATGGAAGCCAAAGTGGCTGACAACATAACAGTAACAGTTAACACAAATACACACACACACAAGGCTTGTTTTCCAAAGATGCTCTGTGTGCAGTGCACAAGAGCAGAAATATGCCTAGCCCTGTTGCTGTTTTAAGTTAATTGAACATAATATACAAAATGTCTAAAACAAATATCCAATTTTACTTACTCTGGCAGATTGTCCAATAAAAAACACAGCTTGTTTACCACCAACCCCAAAATATGATATATCACTGTTTAAACTGCGAGGTACAATTGGAGGACGTACATATCCTGAATGATCACTAATGTCAAAACTGGATAAAAAGAAATATCAGTAAACGTTCAATATATAGTGGTTAGCAAAAATAAATAAACAAACATTAACAAAGAAAATAAAAGTTTCCTATTTGTGACAGTATCTATTCAAAGCATATAAAGTAATTATAATAAACACATCACTCAGATCCACTTTATATTTATAGAATGTCCAAAGATGTTTCATGCTGTCTACTAGAGTAGACACAGGAGACTGACAGCCTTGAGATGTTCCTAGTATGGTTTGCAAAGCTTTTCGGACTCCATTCACTTTCCCCTTCAGTCCAAATTACTAGCTGAGTGGTAGGGGTAGTGGTGGGCAACCTAGTTATTAGCAACACTAAGAGTATATCCATACTGCACAATTATAGCAGTGTCATTTCAAATGTCATTTTATAGTACTGTATTCTGGAATCTGTACTGGAGTTCTAGGGTATTCTTCTGTACTAAAGCACTAGAGCTGTCTGGCTGAGAACTAAGTATTTCCCAAAACTACATTTCTCAGGATTCCAGAGGATGGAGCCCATGCCCATTAAAGTGGTGCTAATGCAATATAACTGTGTAGTGTGAATTTACTTCACTGCTCAGCCCAGCAGTGGTATCTAGCTCTTTCTAGACTCTCAGCTTCTAGAAGGAGGAGCCTTTGCCTCTGCATCATTATTTGGCAACCTGCATAAGCTCTTCTTTGCAACAACACCTAGAGCTTAAGAGTGCACATGGATCTGGGGACATGAACTGGGCACTGTCTCTCTGTCTCACTATGCACACACACACACAAGAATGTGTGTCTGGGTATTTCTATGTATATATTTACATATGTATGTGTATGTGTGTATTTATACACACACACACACACACACACACACACACACTATATTGGTGAGCTGTATATAAATATGCAATCACTAATGAAAAACAACTATATATTTCATTATTTACCAATTAGTCTTCCAGAAAGAACCCTATATGCTAACTCAAACAACTGACAAACTGAGTAAATGCTATAAAGTATAAGACACACTTAAATTATGAGATATCAAAAAGGAGTTACCTTGGCTTTTTATTTTTTGTTTTGATTTATAAACCTTTAAGAATCTAGTTCTTGACCTTTATTTGAAATGTATGCCCTAAACTGAGAAAGACTTACATAAGGCTTCATCTAATTTTGTGGGACTGTGTTTGTGCATCAAGAATATTAAACTACCCAAATATATTTCATTCCATACATTCTATCCTTTAGATTTTTCCTGTACAAAGATTTTTCCAGAACAACCATTCTCTTTTTTTTAATTTACTGTATTTAGGTTGCACACTTAGATAGGAGTAAGTTCCACTGGGGCACACTTCTCAGGAAACATTTTGGAATTGTGCTTCTACAAGCTTTCTTAGCTCTACTCTAGAAGTAGGAGTCAGAACTACATGAAATACATTATGTTATGATAATGAAGACTTCAGACAGCAAATTTTAAACACAGGGCAAATTAACCAATATTATGTTTCACTGTCACTGAAGGTAGAGCATCCTAACCTTTCCATATCACCTTGTCGTGTAAACTTTGACAATCGATACACAGCCCAGTTATTAAGTTGTTTAGAAGTCATGCCTCTTCCATTATCAACAACAGCAATAGCTGGCTTTCCCTGGGTATCATCGAACAACTATTGTGAAAAAGGAAGAAAAATGTATGACGTTACTACAATAAATTAAACCTACAAAATATTAGACATTAAACATCAAGCCTTAAGAGTCTTACCAGCTTTAACTGTATGCTCCGGACACCGGAATTTTGAGAAGTAGCTGACAGTGAGTTATCAATTAATTCTGCAAGAGCAAATGCTAAATAAAAAGAAAGTAAGTTTCTAAGAATTATCATTTACTACAAAAGTTATATAATCAAATATGCATTTGAAAGGCACAACAAGCTACAGAGTATTCCCATTCAAGTGAGGCTCTTGTATTTATGGATCCTTTCCAAATGAGCAAGAGGACAAATTTTCCAGGTGCTGTCACATGACTATGTTACCAGTAATGAGGGAAAATTCAACTCTCAAAAATGTTAAATCAAGCCTCTCCAAGCCATTAACATGTTTCTTCCCTAATAATACCTTGTAAACCTATTTAAGATTAAATCATAAAGAAAAAAGGCTATGAATCTTACACACAGAAAATAACATAAAGCATTTGATTTTCTAGAACATCCACAGGAATAAAAGTGGAAAGGATATGTTTTGGCACAGAGCATCAAAACTGCTACTGAGTTATGTCATCATATCTTTTTTACTATATGGAAAATAAGAACATATTTAAAGATGGATCCTGAATCTTACATAATAATAATTTTAATTGATATATTTTTACAATTTGCTTTATTGGTTTTTAATTTTATAATTTACTATGTTTTTATTTATATCTGTTTTTATAATATTTTGTGAATTATCTTGAGTTGCAATTCTGGAAGAAAGGTGAAACATGAATTTAATAATTTATCAATAAACATTTCTATCATACCTCCAAACTCCCAAATATGGGTAATCTGCACCTGAGTCAGGGAGATAACCCTCTTCCAACTCTATTATTCTATGATTCTCCCATTTTTAAGAATAGTTGAGTAGTAGGTTTATGAGTGGCTGTAAAAAAGCTTTTGACAGAAGCAGGTAGGAAGGTTACAGAAAAACCTTTCAAGTTATCAGCTTGAACATCCATAGGTCTGGGTGTCTCACTTTACCCCAGTGAATGGTGAGGCCCTGCTGAGTTAGTATGAGGAACTCCCCTTAAGACAGGTGGAGGAGAGACGTGAACCAGGGCTGTCTGGGCCACTACGGAATGATCAAGATGTATCATGACTTATCCTATCTGATCTTGGCTATCACTCTGGTGACAAGGGGAAATAGAGGAAAAGTGTATACGATGGGACCTCCTCAACGGAAGAGGAATGCATTACCTAGCAAGTCCATCCCAAGACGAGCCCTGGAACAGAAAATCTGGCATTGCATGTTCAGGGGCAAGGCAAAGAGACCTACGGCTGGTATGAAAGGAGTGGGATCAAAGTTTAACTACAGATGAAATCTGGAATTGAAGAAGGTTGTTGTTTCTTACTAGATATTCAGTGTGTATAGGTGAGTAAGCAACTTATTTAAGGGCATACGGAAAGGTTGTTCTATTAAACAGTATGTAGAAAGTAAATTTCTATTAAATCTGTTTTTTAAAACCTTAAAAAATTACTTTAATATAATAGCCATGTATTTGTCACCCTCATTTTCCATGTGCCATGCACATATTGTTCAGAGAACACCTGAAATACTTACGCAGAGGATTTTGTCCTTCACTAGCATAATACTCATACATTCCACTTTTCACAAGTGTGTCATAATGTGGAAGGAAATCAATACGTTCCTTTGTTGCTGAGGGGAGCAACTGATCAACAGAGTGAAGCAGGTAACAAGTCATCTTGTCCTTAACCATATCACCTACAGATATGAATAGATTAAAAAAGATTAAAAGAAAGAAATCAACTTAATTTTCTATACCAACTTTACGATTTCAAAATTAGTAAATTCTTATTTACATTTTAAAATGTGAATGTATAATTACTTATTGTATTTTCTTTCCTCAAAAGTATTAAAAGTTAAGCTACTTTACTAATAAGGTGCACCCATGCCAACCATAGACTTGCCAGAGATGCCAATTTGAGCTTCTGTGGCTGGCAAGCCCTGCCTTTTTAAATGGGTGTGTGTGCACACGGCAACATGCACCATTGAAAACAATGAATTTTTGAAAACATTTTTTTAATATCCATGGGGGAGGGGGAGTGTCAGTCTGGAACAGAGCCCCCATGGATAGCAAAGGACTACTGTATTACATAAAAATAACTTAACACTGCAGCCACATATGACAGGACCTCCTCTTCATATCACTAT